>NC_036845.1:16129952-16146218 GCF_002910315.2 Salvelinus sp. IW2-2015
CACGCGAACAGTTTTGGACTGGGCTGAGCGGGAACTGTACTTCCTCAGAGGTAGGGAGGCGAGCAAGGCCAGAGGTGGATGAACGCAGTGCCCTTGTTTGGGTGTAGGCCTGATCAGAGCCTGAAAGGTACGGAGGTGCCGTTCCCCTCACAGCTCCGTAGGCAAGCACCATGGTCTTGTAGCGGATGCGAGCTTCAACTGGAAGCCAGTGGAGAGAGCGAGGAGCGGGGTGACGTGAGAGAAACTTGGGAAAGTTGAACACCAGACGGCTGCGGCGTCTGGATGAGTTTGTAGGGTTTAATGGCACAGGCAGGGAGCCCACAACAGCGAGTTGCAGTAATCCAGACGGGAGATGACAAGTGCCTGGATTAGGACCTGCGCCCTTCCTGTGTGAGGCAGGGTCGTACTCTGCGAATGTGTAGAGCATGAACCTACAGGAACGGGTCACCGCCTTGATGTTAGTTGAGAACGACAGGGTGTTGTCCAGGATCACGCCAAGTTCTTAGCACTCTAGGAGGAGACACAATGGAGTTGTCAACCGTGATGGCGAGATCATGGAACGGGCAGTCCTTCCCCGGGAGGAAGAGCAGCTCCGTCTTGCCGAGGTTCAGCTTGAATGAAATATAACTACAATGGTTGAATGTAAAAAATCAAAAGAAAATCACATATTAAAAAAATATTGTATTTGAATTTTAGCTATCACTTTAGCAGCAGATATTTCCGTTTTCATTTCACTGTCTTTGGGCAATTTGGTTGTGATAATTACAGAAGACAGAGACAAATCAGAGGGATGTTTTCTCCAGTAGGAGGTCTGTTCTCGCAGCATTAATGAGTATAACATCAAGTCTAATATCTTACGCAAGACTTCATGCAGCTTTTTTACGTTACATGACGTGTGCTTTGCATTCAAGGGGACGCATCCACCCGATACTAAGGAGAACCATTTTGAGAGCCAGCCCTATTATATTAACTGTCAGAAGTCTTTGTCTTCGACATGCTCCCAATGATGGGCTGATGATCCCAAATCACCTATAGCTATAATCGAATACAGGTGCAGCACTGGTAATTACGCTGAGCACAGTGTGTGTGTGTGTGTGTGTGTGCGTGGGCTTGCGTGCCTATGAGCATGCTGAAGAAAAAGTGTTCCCTAACATCGACAAAATATTCTATCATACTCAAATCAAATCAAATTTTATTTGTCACATGCTCTGAATACAACAGGTGTAGACCTTACAGTGAAATGCTTACTTACAAGCCCTTAACCAACAATGCAGTTTTAAGAAATCTGCCTTAAAAAAGTAATAATAATTAAGACCAACAGTAAAATAACAATAGCGAGGCTATATACAGTGGGTACCGTTACAGAGTCAATGTGCAGGGGCATCGGTTAGTAGGTAGTTGAGGTAATATGTCAATGTAGGTAGAGTTATTAAAGGATTATGCAATTAAATAACAGAGAGTAGCAGCAGCATAAAAGGGGGAAGGGGGCAATGCAAATAGTCTGGGGTAGGCATTTGATCAGAGTCTTATGCTTGGGGTAGAAGCTGTTTAGAAGCCTCTTGAACCTAGACGTGGTGCTCCAGTACGCTTACCGTGCGGTATTGAGAGAACAGTCTATGACTAGGTGTGCGCGAGTCTTTGACAATTTTTAGAGCCTTCCTTGACACGCCTGGTATAGAGGTCCTGGATGGTAGGAAGCTTGGCCCCAGTGATGTACTGGGCCGTACGCACTAACCGCTGTAGTGCCTTGTGATCGGAGGCCGGGCAGTTGCCATACCAGGCAGTGATGCAACCAGTCAGGATGCTCTCGATGAGGGGGAATAGGTTTTGTCGTGCCCTCTTCACAACTGTCATGGTGTGCTTGGACCATGTTAGTTGTTTGGTGATGTGACGCCAAGGAACTTGAAGCTCTCAACCTGCTCCACTACAGCCCCGTTGATGACAATGCACGCGTGCTCGGTACTCCTTTTCCTGTAGTCTACAATCATCTCCTTTGCTTGATCACGTTGAGGAGAGTGTTGTCCTTGCACCACACGCTCAGGTCTCTTACCTCCTCCCTATTAGGCTGTCTTGTCGTGTCGGTGATCAGGCCTACCACTTTGTGTCATCGGCAAACTTAATGATGGGTTGGGAGTCGAGCGCTGGCCGCTGCAGTCATGAGTGAACAGGGAGTAAAGGAGGTACTGACACGTACCCTGAGGGGCCCTCGTGTTGAGGATCAGTGTGGTGGATGTATTGTTACTCCCTACCACCTGGGTGGCCCATCAGGAACCAGGATCCAGTTGCAGAGGGAGGTGTTTAGTCCCAGGGTCCTTAGCTTAGTGATGAGCTTTGAGGGCACTTGGTGTTGACGCTGAGCTGTAGTCAATGATAGCATTCTCACATAAGCTCCTTTCTTTCTCTATACTCATTCATATTGGCTTTTGTGTGGGGTGTGGGGTTATGTTATGATCTGTATTTATTTATGTTATTCATTAAAGCACTTATACTATAAGACTGACCAAGACTTCAAAAGAACCATGGAGAGCAACAACACCAAATAACTGCTTCCTTGAACTACGTTTCCTCTCATAACTTCATCACCATGGAGAGCGACAACACCAAGCATCTGCMTCCAWCAACCACACTTCCCCATATAATTTCAGCACCATGGACAACAGCATTAYCCAAAAACTGATGCACCTCAATGGGATTGACAGCATTTGTGAGAGCAGCCATCTCAGACTTACGCATCATTTGAGGTAGAGTATCCACGCGAAGCCTAAAAAAGCTTCATATGAACGAGTATGGAGTAAGAAAGGACTCGTGAAGGTTTGTTCAAGGCTTGCACATCAATGGTGACAATGCCATGGTCCAACTGCTCATGTAATTGAAACAATCGATTGCAATTTCATAAACACAAATGTGTACAAAGCGGAGAAAGGAGCAGCTTCCTTTGGTTGAGCGATCAAAGCGACACGCCTATCAATCTCACAGCCACTCCCTTGGGCCACTCATTGTTCTCTTATTGAACACTAGAGGAAAACATTGCACCCGAGTCAGGTTTTATGTGGCCTAAGGGTTTGGTTTCTAAACTCTGCTGTAGGATCAGTTCATCTTTATCCTAATCCAAACCTTTTGAATGGGAAAGCTCAAAACTGCCCCAGACAAGGCAATTTCTCTTGCTTGGTGTGACACTTTGTCTGATACTATGGACTCTCAAAATTGAGCTGGGACAGAGGGACCTAGTACATTTTAGCAAGAATACAGTAATGGGACGMCATTTCATTGACAATTTCCATGTTCTAAATCTGAAAGRCACAGTACTTTTGAATTGTTAAAGGGAAAGATAAAATAATTTGGAAAAGTATGTCTGAATTGTGTTCAAAGTAAACCTGGCCCTTTTGACAGTTATATAACCACCAACRGGTTGCCAGGAACATAAACAAGAGGACTACTGGAGAGAACTTCAGGATGACCTTAAAAGTTGCGTATGAACCCAGACATTTTTTTGAATGAACCCTTTAGGAAAATGCTTACAGTCTGACTGATGTTTACCTCGGAGGTAAGGGTTTGACTCTGTTGTTTGAAATGGTGGAAACCTTACAAATCCATTAACATCCACAGTGGCGATTGTAGCATGTAAATCTTGGTGGGGCCCGAAAAAAAAAGTGGGATGCATGCCAGCAAAGCCACAACACAACACTAAACAATACATTAATTGCACTATAACGGTGACAAACAGTGCCCACAAACTGTTAGGGCCTWTATAAAGCTGTCCCAACAGCAGTCTCAATATCTCACCACTGCTACTACACCTGGCTATCAGCGGATAGGGTCTGGCAGCGAAACAGTTCATTTAGCCTCATTTACTGCCTTTAAAAAAAACATAGCTGCTATGGCTGACTTGCTTAAACAAATGTGGTTTCTACTGACAATTGAGATGTACAAACTTTGGCACAAGTGGATAAGAGGCAATCCTTAATTTTGATTATCAAATCTATTGGTCACGTACACATGGTTAGCAGATGTTAATGCGAATGTAGCGAAATGCTTGTGCTTCTAGTTCCGACAGTGCAGTAATATCAAACAAGTAATCTAACAAAATCACAACAACTACCTTATAAAAACAAATGTAAAGGGATAAATAAGAATATGAGTACATATAAATATATGGATGAGTGACGGTCGTGTGGCATAGGCAAGGTGCAGTAGGTGGTATGGAATACAGTATATGCATCAGAGATAAGTAATGTAAACATTATTAAAGTGGCGTTATTTAAAGTGACTAGTGATACCTTCATTAATCCATTCATTAAAGTGGCCAGAGATTTGAGTCTGTATGTTGGCAGCAGCCTCTCTATGTTAGTGATGGCTGTTTAACAGACTGATGGCCTTGAGATAGAAGCTGTTTTTCAGTCTCTCGGTCCCAGCTTTGATGCACCTGTACTGATCTCGCCTTCTGGATGATAGAGGGTTGAACATGCAGAGGCTCGGGTGGTTGTTGTCCTTGATGATCTTTTTGGCCTCCCTGTGACATTGGGTGCTGTAGGTGTCCTGGAGGGCAGGTAGCTTGCCCCTGGTAAATGCGTTGTGCAGACTGCACTACCTTCTGGAGAGCCTTGCGGTTGAGGGCGTTGCAGTTGCCATACCAGGCGGTGATTCAGTCCGACAGGATGCTCTTGATTGTGCATCTGTAAAAGTTTGTGAGTGTTTAAGGTGACAAGACAAATATCTTCAGCCTCCTGAGGTTGAAGAGGCACTCTTGCGCCTTCTTCACCACGCTGTCGGTGTGGGTGGACGTTTTCAGTTTGTCTGTGATGTGTATGCCGAGGAACTTAACTTTCCACCTTCTCCACTACTGTCCAGTCAATGTGGATGGGGGGGGGCTCCCTCTGCTGTTTCCTGAAGGCCACGATCATCTCCTTTGTTTTGTTGACTCCGAGTGCCCTCACCTCCTCCCTGTAGGCTGTCTCCTCGTTGTTGGTAATCAGCCTACCACTGTAGTGTCGCCTGTAAACTTGATGATTGAGTTGGAGGCGTGCATGGCCACGCAGTCGTGGGTGAACAGGGAGTACAGGAGAGGGCTGCGAACACACCCTTGTGGGGCCCCAGGGTTGAGGATCAGTGGAGAGGAGATGTTATTTCCTACCTTCACCACCTGGGGATGGCCCGTCAGAAAGTCCAGGACCCAGTTGCACAGGGCGGGGTCGAGACCCAGGGTCTCAAGCTTAACGATGAGTTTGGAGGGTACTATGGTGTTGAAGCTGAGCTGTAGTCAATGAACAGCATTCTTACATAGGTATTCCTCTTGTCCAGATGGGATAGGGCAGTGTGCAGTGTTATTGGGGCGGATTGCACCGTCTGTGGACCTATTGGCACGGTAAGCAAAATTGGCAGGGTCTAGGTGTCATGTAGGTGGAGTGTATGAATCCTTGACTAGTTCTCTCAAATACTCCATGATGACAAAAGTGAAGTGCTACGGTCGAAAGTATTCTAGTACCGTGTACCATTAGCTCTTCTGGGAACAGGAATAATGCGTTGGCCCTTCTTGAAGCATTGTGGGGATCATCAGACTGGATAGGGATTGAATGTTGTCTGTGTAAACACACAGCCAGCCTGGTCTGCGCATGCTCTGAGGACGCAGCTCGGGATGCCATCTGGAAGGCAGCCGGTGCGAGGGTTTGATCACGTTTAAATGTTTTACTTCACGTTGCCACGCGAGAAAGTACTGAGCCCACAGGATTTGTTTAGCGGGTGGTGTCAGTGGCACTGTATTGTCCTCAAAGTGAGCAAAGAAGTGTGTTTATATTGTCTGGGAGCAGGCTGTCAATGTTCGCCGACGGGGTAGGTTTTCTTTTTGTAATCCGTGATTGTCTTGTAGACCCTGCCACACATGTTTGTGTTTGAGCCGTTGAATTGCGACTCCACTTTCTCTCTATACTGATGCTTTGCTTGTTTGTTGCTTTGCGGAGGGAATAAACTACACTGTTGGTATTCGGTCATGTTTTCCAGTCGCCTTTCATGATTAAAAGTGATGGTCCGCGCTTTCAGTTTTGCACGTAATGCAATCCACGGTTTCTGGGTTAGGGGATGTTTATAATAGTCAGTGGGTACAACATCTCGATGCACTTGCTAATAAACTCACTCAGTCAGCGTATACGGTCAATGTTGTTTGTTCTGAGGCTATGCGGAACATATCAGCATGATCTCAAGTGATTGAGCATCTTGAAGCGTGGAAATCCGACTTGGTCGGACCATGCGTTGGATAGACCTGAGCACAGGCATTTTCTGTTTTAGTTTTCTGCCTATAGTCATGGTCAGATTTTGGCGAAGGGAGGGCGGGAGGGGCCTTGTATGCATTGCGGAAGTTAGAGTAGCAATGGTCAAGAATGCTACCACAGATCGTCGCGGCATTCGGTTATGTTTCTGGTCAAATTTAGGTAGCCTTGTTAAATCCCCGTCTACAATGAATGCAGCCTCAGGATATATGGTTTCCAGTTACATAGAGTCCATGAAGTTATTTCAGGGCCGACGAGGTATTTGCTTGGGGAGGGATATACATGGCTGGTGACTATAATCGGAGAGAATTCTCGTGGGAGATATGCGATCGGCATTTGATTGTAAGAAATTCTAGGTCAGGTGAACAAAAGGACTTGAGTTCCTGTATGTTGTTATGATTGCACCATGAGTCGTTAATCATAAGGCATACACCTCCGCCCTTTTCTTACCAGAGAGATATTTGTTTTCTGTCGGCGCGATGCATGAAGAACCCAGGTGGCTGCACCGACTCTGACAACATATCCCGAGTGAGCCATGTTTCCGTGAAACAGAGAATGTTAGAAACTCTTGATGTCTCTCAGGAAGGCAACTCGTGCCCTAATTTCGTCCACCTTGTTGTCTAGAGAATGGACATCGGCGAGTAATATGCTCGGAAGCGGTGGATGGTGTGCTCGCCTTCTAAGTCTGACCAGTAGCCGCCTCCTTCTGCCTCTCCTGCGGCGACGACGTTGTTTTGGGTCGGCCTCTGGGATTAGATCCCATGTCCAGGGTGGAGGTCCGAACAAAGGATCCGCTTCGGGAAAGTCGTATTCCTGGTCATGACGTTTGGTAAGTTGACATCGCATTTATATCCAATAGTTATTCCCGCTGTATGCTTGGACAGACGTAGTCAATTTAATTATTTGCACTTTTGAAATGTACAGTGACAGAATTCAGAACATGGGTCGTTCTTACAGTGTTCTCCCTGTACACCAATTCAGAACCGTAGGATAAATAAAGGGGCATATAAGCAGACAATGAAAGCACTTACAATATTCGATGATTACATTTCTTAAAAACAGGTTATAGGCTACATGTGCACCATGAAGTCAGAAATGTAGGTGAAATTAAGAGGGGTAAATAGACCAAATTATTAGGATGAGGCACATGGGCTACTAACATCTTACTACACAACATACACTTAGTATTACTTTCTTAGCTACAGTATATATATCTCCCTGGCATATTACATMATTTTTTCAGCAGCATACAATAGATTTTTGGATTCACCTTGTTGTGCTCACTTGAACAGGAAGGTGGCGCGACGGTCCTTCGTGGGCAAATTTTGTCATCAAAGTCTGGCATTCTCTGGATTTATGGTGCTTTCAAAACAACTGGGAACTCTGAAAAAAACAAGGTTGAATCATGATGACGTCATTGATCTTCAGCTCGTAGCTCTAGAAAGAGGCCGGATTTACAATTCCGAGTTGGATGACCATTCAAAATGTACTTTTCCAGTCAGAGCTCATTCATTCCCGACTTCCCAGTTGTCTTGAACTCACTGAAGTCAAGTTTTCACAATTCCTAGTTAACAGCGATTTTAGCGATTTTCAACTTGGTGTGTAATGTTTATGTCCAATGGCAGATGAGCAACGATACGTTTTATCTATAATTTCTCTTCATATGAAAAAGGATTTGCCAGTAGATTATCAACTTGATTCTTGATGATGACTGCTAGCTAAGATTTTGAAAGCATGATGTTGACATGATCAGTCCAATCAAAGCTACTGTACATATAACGTGATTTGACATAATTTTATCTGTGGGCAATGACCTTGAGCCTTCTTGCATATTTTCTGCTGGCTTGCTCCACCACTACAGAAAGCACTGAGATAGGCTGAAACACCTGCATTTTGGTGCTGCCTTATTTATTTATTTTACCTTTATTTAACTAGGCAAGTCAGTTATTAAGAACAAATTCTTATTTTCAATGATGGCCTAGGAACAGTGGGTTAACTGCCTTGTTCAGGGMCAGAATGACAGATGTTTACCTTGATAGCTCGGGGATTCGATCTTGCGACCTTTCGGTCACTAGTCCAAAACTSTAACCACTAGGCTACCTGCCGCCCCCCTTACTCGAAAAAACTAAAAAGAGATTGTTGGTAATGCAGCTTTATTAACTCAATTATTTTGATATTYTTTTTACATTGTTTGCAAACTGATATGTGACACGTATTAAGAAAAAAATGTGGCTCTGCCCCACCTGCYCTGAATGAYGGGTCGCCACTGAACATCCATAATATGCTCACTCACTTACTGACCTAAAGGGCTCTCTTATTCTCGTCTGTATGTGGACAACCCTCTCGTTTCACACTTCCAGGAATTCTGAATAAATTTACTCTCTCTCAGCTTCTCTCTCTACCCCCTCCCCCCACCCTCTCTCAATTTCTCTCTCCCCCTCTCTTTTTCATTCTCAATGTTTGTAAATTAGATGGGAATAGGTAATGAGCGAATTTCATGCCAGGAGCATGTGTAACGATGATAATTAATGTCCATTGTCTTTTGGATCAGCCAAATATTAGACATCAGGCGGAATTATCTGCCTGTATCAAATCACCTTAATCAACATTTTCGGCCACCTGCTAATCACGATAATGCATTCTCTCTCCCTAAATTGGTTGGATCACATGCATGAATGTGGAACTCATGAAATGAGTAGATGAATGGTGAAGTGGAACGTTTCAACAAGGGGGAAAGACAAAATTGTCCTACTTAATTTTCATACTTTACTTTTGTATAACCCCCGAAAAAGATACTTGTTTTCTATGGAGGTTTAAGCCGTCTGTGCTGTAACTTGACGTTGGGRTTGATCACGAAAAAGGTGCTGAGGATTTTCGCCCACAGCCTATGAACTCTTGTCACTTCTCCTTGTCAGCAAAATCCTCCCAGCATCCRGCTGTGGAGACAGCATTGCCAGCYAGCATATGCCTGATGTYTGTTTGAAGGGGACCCCGCCCTGCCAGTCCAATCCTCCAAACCTGCGCGACTCAACCGGCTTATGACGAAACTGGGCAATTGCAACTGCTTTAGGCCCCTGAAAAAGGAAGCAATAAGTCAGCCAGAGAATCTGCCACAGTGCTATACAACGGCCAGGAAGATGTACACTGTATTTGTGTAACACCATGGTTACCATGGAGGTGGTAGGATAATATGATGTATGGTGCAGTGTAGATAACAGTGCTCCATGTGCCGTCACCATTTTATTTGTCTATTATTTTTACCATCAGAAACAGTGTCTGGGGCCTAGAGAGAGCACATTCAGAGGCAGGTCATTCTGAAATGTGTATCAGACACATSGGATAAAGAAGAGCTTTACAATAGTTATTGGTAATCGTGGAGGATTGGGAGGTACAGCAGCCTTATTTTTGAGCTATTGATTTCTGTACTGCCGATGGCAATGCTAAAACAGCAAGGGAGGGATTTTTAGACACCTGCTAATTTTTTGTTAAAGATAAATAAAAGTCTACTCCAGTTGTAACCACTTGCGTGTCTTAAATGTATTCTTTGGATTCATGTAAACAAGATGTACATGTACATAGTGTGCATGAGCTAGCTTTAAAACATTGTGTTCAATACTGCCCAATGGCTGTGTTCTTTGTCAGGTCCGATTTACATGTTGTGCATACTCATTCTGACAAGCATAAATTACCCAGCCCTGTAGCATCTTAGGCTTCCGGCATGGAGAGCTGGGAAATACACTGAGAAGCTTCCCAGCTTTCCCTTTCCCCTCTGTGATCTGATCCCCCACATCTTCTGATATACCCCAGTGATCATAAATGAGGGTTATGGGAAGGTTATGAACTGAAGGAGCGCCCATTACCTCTAAACCATGAAGCATCTGCTGACTTACAATGCTAAGTCAGAGGGAGTTCATCCTAAAAGCCCAGTGAAGAGGTCTGGGAGCTGCATGCAGCGAGCCAGCCACTGCTCTCATCAATGTCACGACACAGCTGAAAAGAATCACGACCAGTTAGAGCACCTCATTTTTAGGTCTGCGGTCTGTGCACTGTGCAGGGCTGTGGGAAACTGAGAATCACTGAGAGAGCTTTGCCTTTTGTCTAACTCTCTTTCTGACCATTGAGTTCCACTGAGAGGACTGAGAGGAAGAACACTCTTGATATGAACTATTTCAGAGAGGCTATGGTGAATTGCAAATTCAAAATTAGTAAAATGTTCAAACAGTTCAGGGCGATGACTTCATGTACTGTTATAAGCTAATTAAAAGGTGCAGTAGAGACACTTTTCTAATTCCCAATGTCCTTGCGCTTACTTCAGCCTCAATGTTTCATCAAAATGGATCCTATGATTGTTCATAAAGCTTCCAGCACACTGAGTTCAAATCTGACTATTTTTGATACACACATAGCAAAGTCACATCTTATGTCGAGTATCATTCTCCATGACCATGCAGTCTCCCTGGTTCCCTATTGACGTCAAACAAGGCTCTTGTGCTGAAGAAGTACGCAGTACTGAATACTCCTCAAGAGTTCTGCATACCTAGTCAGACAGCTGCTTTATATACGGTACAGCAAGGACCAATTCTCATCACTGTTTCACTAATGTCAGTGAATGTGAAACCAGAATGGGAATGGAAGAAGAGGCAGCAAAGTGGCATTGATGTTGTTGGGAGGAGTTTGTGATGTAACAGACAGACAAAGATCAGAGTCGAATGGTAGTCTTTGGAGTTTGACGAACAGACAGACTGATAAGGCAGCAGCATGACTCATTTGTTCCTGAGGAAAATAAACAATAAGGGACTGCACACAGCTCAACAGGTAGCGTCTTTTAATTGCAGTGTTTGGTCGAGTTTCATTCACTGCAAATCGGTTATGTCTTAATTTTTTTTATGTTGTTGGAATGGTCGGTAGTGAATTTTGTGCATTTAACATTGTCATGAGTGAGTGGAACAATAAGCTGGAGTCAAATGTGTTCACTTCTCATTTGGAGGTGATGAAAAATACAAGACAGTCCCTAAAACAAGAGTTTTCTCACCTTTCATTTTTTTTTATAGCTGGTGTTCATTAAATATTTAACGCTGTAATGAAAACAAGCTTGGTATTTCATTTTCGGTTGAAAGAAGCTGATTTGAATTATTGGATCGATTTGGAACAGTGCAGCGCTGCACTGCCCTTCATGCAGCTGTGCCATTGTTAATTAAAATCCCTCGACAAATGATTAAAACCTTAGAAAAAAACTTTTTGTAATAAAATTAGATTTTTCCTTCCCATTCATAGACATCACATTATGTACACAGAAAATGCTTACAGTGGAACAATGGACCAAGCAAACCCTAGTTAATTAGGCCTACTAAACTGTACTTTATCATGGCAGCTCTGGGACTGAAAAAAAGTAAAAGGTGGAACTGTGAACATGGGAGGGAATTGTAAAGCGAAGTGGCACATTTTTGTGACAACTTTAGCCTGTAGTGCTGGCTGCTCCAATGCTCTTTTTCAAATTACTTGTCACGTCCTGACCATWGAGAGCCTTTATTTTCTATGGTGGAGTAGGTCAGGGCGTGACTGGGGKGTTAGTCTAGTTTATATTTTCTATGTGGGGTTCTAGGTTGTTTTTTCTATGTTGGGGTTTTGGTATGATTCCCAATTAGATGCAGCTGACTATCGTTGTCTCTAATTGGGGATCATACTTAAGTAGCATTTTTTCCACCTGTGGGTTGTGGGTTATGGGATATTGTTTTGTTTTGTTTTGTGTTAGTGGTGTAGTCACGGTTAGTTTATTTGTTTCGTCTTTGGCTAAAGTCTCACTTCTTTATTAAATCATGTGGAACTCTACGCACGCTGTGCCTTGGTCCGTTAATTCTACAAACGATCGTGACATTACTCCTCTTTACCTCTCTCCATGCACTCTCCCTTTACTTCTGAAGCCAATCTTTCCACTATTAAGCTGACAGATTTACTCTTGTGATTTAATCCAATCTATCGGAAAGGGCACAAGATATACTCCAGCGTTGGGACAAAGGTCTGCATCATTCTCCGAAAGCTCGGTCAACCAAAACAATTATWCAAATGACCTTTGAACGCATTGCCTTAGTTCCTWCATTAGGTTAAGTGGTTCCCTTTTGAGTTAGTACAGTAAGAGAATGCCCACTTGCCTCTCTCTGACTTGACGTCTTAAGAAATGGACTTTARGGGGGAAACTGACAATTACGAAGAGCGTAAACAGGTGCAAAGTCACGCTAAATCACGTGCCTGACTGGCGGGATTTTCCATGCACCTGGTAAGCACCTGGTAAGACGAGGGGTGGGGGTGTGTGTCTTTTTGTCAATAACAGCTGGTGCGCAGTGTCTAATATTAAAGAAGTCTCGAGGTATTGCTCGCCTGAGGTAGAGTACCTTTTGATAAGTTGTCGACCACACGATCTACCAAGAGAGTTCTCATCTGTATTATTCGTAGCCGTCTGTTTACCACCACAAAGCGAAGTAGCACTAAGACCGCTCTCAACCAACTCTATAAAGGCATAAGCAAAGAAGAAAATGCTCACCCAGAAGCGGCGCTCCTAGTGGCCGGGGATTTTAATGCAGGCAAACTTAAATCAGTTTTACCACATTTTTACCAGCATGTYACATGTGCAACCAGGGGGGAAAAAATCCTAGACCAACTTTACTCCACACACAGAGATGCATACAAAGCTCTCCCCCGCCCTCCATTTGGCAAATCTGACCACAATTCTATCCTCCTGATTCCTGCTTACAAGCAAAAACTAAAGTAGGAAGTACTAGTGACTCGCTCAATACGGAACTGGTCAGATGACGCGGATGCTACACTACAGGACTGTTTTGCTAGCACAGACTGGAATATGTTCCGGGATTCATCCAATGGCATTGAGGAATACACCACCTCAGTCATTGGCTTCAGCAATAAGTGCATCGACGACATCGTCCCCACAGTGACTCTATGTACATATCCCAACCAGAAGCCATGGATTACAGGCAACATCCTCATCGAGCTAAAGGCTAGAGCTGCCGCTTTCAAGGAGCGGGAGACTAATCTGGACGCTAATAAGAAATCCCGCTATGCCCTCAGACGAATCATCAAACAAGCAAAGCGTCAATACAGGATTAAGATTGAATCCTACTACACCGGCTCTGACGCTCATTGGATGTGGCAGGGTTTGAAAACTATTACGAACTAAGAAGGGAAACCGAGACGCGAGCTGCCCAGTGACGCAAGCCTACCAGACGAGCTAAATGCCTTTCATGCTCGCTTTGAGGCAAGCAACACTGAAGCATGCACAAGAGCACCAGCTGTTCTGGATGACTGTGTGATAACACTCTCGGTAGCCGATGTGAGCAAAACCTTTAAACAGGTCAACATTCACAAAGCCGCTGGGCCAGATGGATTACCAGGACGTGTACTCAAAGCACCAACTGTCAAGTGTCTTCACTGACATTTTCAACCTCTCCCTGAGCGAGTCTGTAATACCTACATGTTTCAAGCAGACCACAATAGTCCCTGTGCCCAAGGAAGCGAAGATAACCTGCCTAAATGATTACCGCCCCGTGGCACTCACGTCGGTAGCCATGAAGTGCTTTGAAAGGCTGGTCATGGCTCACATCAACAGCATCCTCCCGGACACCCTAGACCCACTCATTCGCATACGCCCCACAGATACACAGATGACGCAATCTCAACCGCACTCCACACCGCCCTTTCTCACCTGTACAAAAGCAACATCTGTGAGAATGCTGTTCATCGACTACAGCTCAGCGTTCAACACATAGTGGCAAAGGAGCTGATTGTGGACTACAGGAAAGGCAGGCCGAACAGGCCCCATTAACATCGACGAGGCTGTAGTGGAGCGGGTCGAGAGTTTCAAGTTCCTTGGTGTCCACATCATCAAATCAAATTTATTTATATAGCCCTTCTTACATCAGCTGATATATCAAATTGATGTACAGAAACCCAGCCTAAAACCCCAAACAGCAAGCATTGCAGGTGTAGAAGCACGGTGGCTAGGAAAAACTCCCTAGAAAGGCCAAAACCTAGAAAGAAACCTAGAGAGGAACCAGGCTATGAGGGGTGGCCAGTCCACTTCTGGCTGTGCCGGGTGAGATTTATAACAGAACATGGCCAAGATGTTACTGTTCATAAATGACCAGCATGGTCAAATAATAATAATCACAGTAGTTGTCAAGGTGGCAACAAGTCAGCAGCTCAGGAGTAAATGTCAGTTGGCTTTTCATAGCCGATCATTGAGAGTAATCTATGCTCCTGCTGTCTCTAGAAAGCTGAAAACAGCATGTCTGGGACAGGTAGCACGTCCGGTGAACAGGTCAGGGTTCCATAGCCGCAGGCAGAACAGTGAACTGGAGCAGCAGCACGGCCAGGTGGACTGGGGACAGCAAGGAGTCATCAGGCCAGGTAGTCCTGAGGCATGGTCGTAGGGCTCAGGTCCTCCGAGAGAGAGAAAGAAAGAGAGAATTAGAGAAAGCATACTTAAATTCACACAGGACACCGATAAGACAGGAGAATACTCCAGATATAACAGACTGACCCTAGCCCCCGACACATAACTACTGCAGCATAAATACTGGAGGCTGAGACAGGAGGGGTCAGGAGACACTGTGGCCCCATCCGATGATACCCCGGACAGGCAAACAGGCAGGATATAACCCAACCCACTTTGCCAAAGCACAGCCCCACACACTAGTAGGATACCTTCAACCACCAACTTACCATCCTGAGACAAGGCCGAGTATAGCCCGCAAAGATCTCCGCCACGGCACAACCCAGGGGGGGCCAACCAGACAGGAAGACCACGTCAGTGACTCACCCACTAAGTGACGCACCCCTCCTAGGTACGGCATGGAAGGCATCAGTAAGCCAGTGACTCACGCCCCTGTAATAGGGTTAGAGGCAGAGAATCCCGTGGAGAGAGGGGAACCAGCCAGGCAGAGACAGCAAATGCGGTCGTTGCTCCAGCGCCTTTCCGTCACCTTCCCACTCCTGGCCAGACTACACTTAATCATATGACCTACTGAAGAGATGAGTCTTCAGTAAAGACTTAAAGGTTGAGACAGAGTCTGCGTCTCTCCTCATGGGTAGGCAGACCATTCCATAAAAATGGAGCTCTATAGGAGAAAGCACTGCCTCCAGGTGTTTGATTAGAAATTCTAGGAACAATTAGGAGGGCTGCGTCTTGTGACCGTAGCGTACGTGTAGGTATGTATGGAGTACAAATCGGAAAGATAGGTAGGAGCAGCCCATGTAATGCTTTGTAGGTTAGCAGTCAAACCTTGAAATCAGCCCTTGCCTTAGCAGGAAACCAGTGTAGGGAGGCTAGCACTGGAGTATATGATCAAATTTTGGGTTCTAGTCAGGATTCTAGCAGCCGTATTTAGAGCTTTATCCAGGTAGCCGGAAAGTAGAGTTTTGCAGTAGTCTAACCTAGAAGTAACAAAAGCATGGATACATTTTTCTGCATCATTTTTTGGGCAGAAAGTTTCTGCTTTTTGCAATGTTACATAAATGGAAAAAAGCTGTCCTTGAAACAGTCTTGATGTGTTCTTCAAAAGAGAGATCAGGGTCCAGAGTAATACGAGGTCCTTCACAATTTTATTTGAGACGACTGTACAACCATCAAGATTAATTGTCAGTTCAACAGAAGATCTCTTTGTTTCTTGGGACCTAGAAACAAGCATCTCTGTTTTATCCGAGTTTAAAAAGAAAGTTTGCAGCCATCCACTTCCTTAATGTCTGAAACACAGGCTTCTAGCGAGGGCAATTTTCGGGCTTCACCATGTTTCATTCAAATGTACAGCTGTGTGTCATCCGCATAGGAGTGAAAGTTAAATTATGTTTTCAATGACATCCCCAAAGGTAAAATATATAGTGAAAATAATAGTGGTCTAAAACGGAACCTTGAGGAACACTGAAATTTACAGTTGATTTGTCAGAGGAACAACCATTCACAGAGACAACTGATATGTTTCCTCAGATAAGATATAAA
>NC_036845.1:16149665-16164127 GCF_002910315.2 Salvelinus sp. IW2-2015
CAAACAGAGCATTATTACTGCAACTTTTAGGAGATTTTACACATCCGGTGGATAGAGAGCCGTTATTATGTTCAACATAGGAGGCCAAACACAGGAAGCAGCTCTTTCCGTGTTTAGTTGGAATAGGTCCAGCATGCAGCTTGAAGGTTTAGAGACCATGATTTTTCATCATCTTGTGCAAGAGATTAAGTACTAAAACACTTGAGTGGTCTCCCTTGATCCTAGGTCCTCGCAGAGTTGTGCAGACTCAGGACAACTGAGCTTTGGAGGAATACGCAGATTTAAAGAGGTCCGTAATTTGCTTTCTAATGATCATGATCTTTTCCTCAAAGAAGTTCATGAATTTAATTAGCTGAAGTGAAAGCCATCCCTCTTGAATGCTGCTTTTTAATTAGCTTTAGCTAACCATGATAGCTCAAACACTATCATGGTCCAAACATACAAGACAGTCGTGAAGAGGCACAACAAAACCTTTTCCCCCTCAGGAGACTGTAAAGATTTGTCATGGCCCCCAGATCCTCAAAAGGTTCTACAGCTGCACCATCGAGAGCATCTTGACCGTTTGCATCACCGCCTGGTATGGCAACTGCTCGGCATCTGACCATAAGGCGCTACAGAGGGTAGTGCGAACGGCCCCGTACATCACTGAGACAAGCTTCCTGCCATCCAGACCTATATAATAGGCGGTGTCAGAGGAAAGCCCATAAAATTGTCAGAGACTCCAATCACCCAAGTTATAGACTATTTTCTCTGTTACCGCATGGCAAGCGGTACCAGTGCATCAAGTGTAGGACCAAAAGGCTCCTCAACAGCTTCTAACCTAAGCCATAGACTGCTGAACAATTCCTAAAATCGCAACCGGACAATTTACATTGACACCCCCCCCCCCCCTGCACTGCTGCTAGTTACCATATGCATAGCCATCTCGCCCCCACCTATATGAACAGATTACCTCAACTAGCCTGTACCCCTGCACACTGACTCGAAACCGGTGCCCTCTGTATATAGCCTCGTTATTGTTATTCTTATTGTGTTACTTTTTATTATTACTTTTTATTTTAGCCTACTTGGTAAATATTTTCTTCTTCTTGAACTGCACTGTTGGTTAAGGGCTTGTAAGTAAGCATTTCACAGTAAAGTCTACACTTGTATTCGGCGCATGTGGCAAATCAAGTTTGATTTGACTTGTCCTTSTCCTTTTCCCACAGTCATTCTCTCAATATTTTGCCATTGCAGCAATGCTGGGGGACATTCACTTATTTTCTCGTTGTAAGACACCGGAGGAGAATGGGAGAATAAGGAGGAGAGTGTGGTGGAGTGAGAGTGGGAGTACAGGGGAAAGTGGTTAGTGAATAGACTGTCACCGCTTGGAGAGAGAGAGGGAACGAAATGAGAGAATACAGGTACATCTCCCCCAGGCCTATAATCCTGAGATTACTGTTTGCTCTGGGGCCTGTCTGACTGCACTTCGGCCCGCCTGCGTTTCACTTCTAATCTCTCCGTCCCCAGCTGTCCACCAATTGATTTTCAGATTCTCTAAATCAATTACTCCTCCTGTCCAAGATCTCATTGCCTGTGAGAKATACTCAAAAATGCATAGGGCCTGTGCATGAATATACACACACACRCATAAATAAGTCCACACACAGACACAAGCATAGGCTTCAGTGCACGCACACAGACACACACACATCAGTGCACTAGCACACACAGTATACGCTTCATTCTCTGAATKATTGTGTGCCTGAATGTCAGTTGAGCTAATTCAACTCAACTTCTTTCCCCCGTAATAGTGTGCTGCAAAGCCCCACAAAGTAACTGCAGGTCGCTGTCTGACCACGCAATTTGGATGGATGTCCTCTGCCACCCTTTCTGACCACCAACATCTACACATGATTACAACAGTCAAGTGATACATCACCTCCGTCTTCCTCAACATTCCAACATTACATCACACTCACCTGCTCCATTGCTGTAATCCCTAAAAATGGCATAACAAAACGGTCTTAACATTATTGTCATGTGAGACATTCCATGAGTCTCTTCATTGAAAAATCAAATAAATGACCATACTTGATCCTTTTTCAAGTCCAGTGATGTAAAAGGTTCTGGCCTCAACCTCATAAGATTTACCCTCTCTMCTGTATATTCTGTTTATTTTTTATTTTTTTATCTTACAAAATTCTCAATATACTGTATATTCTCCAGTTATTTCTAGGTGAGATGCCCTTCCTCTGTGAGATGTCTAACCCAACACTTGCATTCCATAAACCTATTGAATTATGGATATGGTCAGGGAATAGGGAGCTACAGTATGTGTTTGAGAGAGTAAGAGAGAGCAAGTCCCTTAAATTGACCGTATTATTTATTCATACATTTTTTATTAAGTCACGGGAAGTAATAAACAAGGCCACAAATGTATAACTATTAAACTGAGGAAAGAGAAATTGACACTTTGTTGTGCCAAGTAACTTTTCAAGATGAACCTGCCTGCCTCACAGTAAGTAATTATATCGCTCCTAAAAGCTATGGAGGATGAAGAGAGTAAACTCACTGAAAGCTGGCGCTCCATTTCCTTTTTTCTTTCATTCCTTTTTCCCAACAATGTTTGTAGTACCGTCAAGCTGATTCCAGCTGCAGAAATAATTGCAATTTATTGCCAATTTAAACTAATGAGTTCCAAAATACCCCCAAGTGTTCTGTTTGACAAAACTGGAGTTGTATATATAGAAGAAGTAGAGGGAGAATTCATAAAAATCCCCCAAAATCAGGAACTGTGATTGGAATGTCACCTTAGAAGATTTTCCAAATMGSATCTCTTTGKAGCTGAGATACTCCTGGGCTGTCAAGGGTTTTTATAAGAAAGAGGTACATGGAAATAGTGAAGGAATTCCGGAATATTCCAGAATGTCAAATTAGAGGCCCTTCAAACAGGGGTGCTCCTGGGATGTCAAGTTTTTTTCCCCCATAAGGCCCTGTACGAATTTCCAACCAAAAGAGAGAAGTAGTTCTNACATGATTACAACAGTCAAGTGATACATCACCTCCGTCTTCCTCAACATTCCAACATTACATCACACTCACCTGCTCCATTGCTGTAATCCCTAAAAATGGCATAACAAAACGGTCTTAACATTATTGTCATGTGAGACATTCCATGAGTCTCTTCATTGAAAAATCAAATAAATGACCATACTTGATCCTTTTTCAAGTCCAGTGATGTAAAAGGTTCTGGCCTCAACCTCATAAGATTTACCCTCTCTMCTGTATATTCTGTTTATTTTTTATTTTTTTATCTTACAAAATTCTCAATATACTGTATATTCTCCAGTTATTTCTAGGTGAGATGCCCTTCCTCTGTGAGATGTCTAACCCAACACTTGCATTCCATAAACCTATTGAATTATGGATATGGTCAGGGAATAGGGAGCTACAGTATGTGTTTGAGAGAGTAAGAGAGAGCAAGTCCCTTAAATTGACCGTATTATTTATTCATACATTTTTTATTAAGTCACGGGAAGTAATAAACAAGGCCACAAATGTATAACTATTAAACTGAGGAAAGAGAAATTGACACTTTGTTGTGCCAAGTAACTTTTCAAGATGAACCTGCCTGCCTCACAGTAAGTAATTATATCGCTCCTAAAAGCTATGGAGGATGAAGAGAGTAAACTCACTGAAAGCTGGCGCTCCATTTCCTTTTTTCTTTCATTCCTTTTTCCCAACAATGTTTGTAGTACCGTCAAGCTGATTCCAGCTGCAGAAATAATTGCAATTTATTGCCAATTTAAACTAATGAGTTCCAAAATACCCCCAAGTGTTCTGTTTGACAAAACTGGAGTTGTATATATAGAAGAAGTAGAGGGAGAATTCATAAAAATCCCCCAAAATCAGGAACTGTGATTGGAATGTCACCTTAGAAGATTTTCCAAATMGSATCTCTTTGKAGCTGAGATACTCCTGGGCTGTCAAGGGTTTTTATAAGAAAGAGGTACATGGAAATAGTGGAAGAATTCCGGAATATTCCCGGAATGTCAAATTAGAGGCCCTTCAAACAGGGGTGCTCCTGGGATGTCAAGTTTTTTTCCCCCATAAGGCCCTGTACGAATTTCCAACCAAAAGAGAGAAGTAGTTC
Source organism: Salvelinus sp. IW2-2015 (assembly GCF_002910315.2). Taxonomy (NCBI): domain Eukaryota; kingdom Metazoa; phylum Chordata; class Actinopteri; order Salmoniformes; family Salmonidae; genus Salvelinus; species Salvelinus sp. IW2-2015. The sequence continues at coordinate 16,153,801 of NC_036845.1, forward strand.
TGCTTGACAGATGTCGTCTCAAGGCCTGGCCCACGGCCTGTCGCTTAGGGGAGCATCATTAATAATGTACCATCCGTTTGCTAAACCTGTCTGGAAAATGTGCATAGATTGAGCCTGAGGTGCACCGATGCTGAACAGTCTGCYGTTAGTTTTTCGGGAGTATATTACAACAGCTGTACATCTATTATGATAAAGAAGTGATTTAGATAMAACCATGTGAAAATAGAAACATTTTATGTACAGGAGCTTGYMGTACTAAGCACATTGTCCCATTTATGTTTATGCCTTATGTCCATGAATGCATGGAGACATGATATCTGAATGAAAGCATTTTCTCTGAATCAGAATTGTATGACTCGATGKTCCAATGTATGTGCTATGTACAGTGAAGAACTGGATTCATCTTCCAGTTTTCACCCACTGCTATATTCCAGAAAAAGAGCAACAGTGCATGTGGTTGAAAACAATTACAGGCTAGATCCTTTGTGCATGTATATCATCACATTCTCAACCATGTTCCCAGGAAACATTGAGCGCTACATCTAGTCTGCGATTCTCCTCGCATTGGACTGTGGAGTTATGCATTATTTATCAATAGTATGTCAATAGTCGTTTTTTACTCTAAGATACTGGATTTCTGAGACATGATGGAWCACTATGGCTCAGCATGTGTGATTCACTGTTTCTCAACAAGTATTCCATTTCGTGGACTTCCTTCCCTTTTAAATTATACCACAGAACCAGAATAACAAGCCTTGGTCTCAGAAGCARAGTAGGGCCCAAAAGGGAGTAGGATGGCAGCTGCCATAGCCTCCATGTATAAGATTCTGCCATAACCTTGTCAACATAACTCCCTTCAACATCAGCTGAAGGGAAGGGATCCATGATGGGTAGAACCAGATAGGTGGGTGAGGAAAGAGTAAGGCAAGCTGATGTCAGAAATATTTCACCTTACCTCCCGAATGGCGCAGCAGTCTAAGGCATTGCATCGCAGTGCTAGCTGTGCCACTAGGGAAATTCGTGGCGCGTTCGACGTCCACAATCAAACTTTGGTTCTAGTCACAGCCGGCCGCGACCGGGAGACCCATGGGACGGCGCACAATTGGCCCACCGTTGTCCGGTTGGGGAGCGTTTGGCCTGCAGGGATGTCTAGTGCCATCGCCGCACTAGCGACTCCTGTGGCTGGCCGGCGCAGTGCACGCTGACACAGTCGCCAGGTGTACGGTGTTTCCTCCGACACATGGGGCGGCTGGCTTCCGGGTTAAGTGGGCATTGTGTCAAGAAGCAGTACGGCTTGGTTGAGTTTCGGAGATGCACAGCTCTCGACCTTCGCCGAGTCCATACGTGAGTTGCAGCGAAGAGACAAGACTGTAACTACCAATTGAATACCACGAAAATGGGGAGAAAAAGGAGTCGTAAATAAAATCCAAAATATATATATATCAGTTGAAGTCGGAAGTTTACATACAGCTTAGCCAAATACATTAAACTCAGTTTTTCACAATTCCTGACATTTAATCCTAGTAAAAATTCCCTGTCTTAGGTCAGTTAGGATCCCCACTTTATTTTAAGAATGTGAAAGTCAGAATAATTAAGTCACAGACGAATGATTTATTTCAGCTTTATTACTTTCATCACATTCCCAGTGGGTCAGAAGTTTACATACAYTCAATTAGTATCTGGTAGCATTGTCAAACGTTTTGGGTAGCTTTCCACAAGCTTCCCATGATAAATTGGGTGAATTTTGGCCCATTCCTCCTGACAGAGCTGGTGTAACTGAATGAGGTTTGTAGGCCTCCTTGCTCGCGCAACCGTTTTCAGATTTTCTATTGGATTGAGGTCAGGGCTTTGTGATGGCCACTCCAATACCTTGACTTTGATGCTGCCAGCCCCGTGCTTCACGGTTGGGATGGTGTTCTTCGGCTTGCAAGCATCCCCTTTTTCCTCCAAACATAATGATGGCCATTATGGCCACTATTTTTGTTTCATCAGACCAGAGGACATTTCTCCAAAAAGTACGATCTTGATCCCCACGTGCAGTTGAAAACCGTAGTCTGGCTTTTTTATGGTAGTTTTGGAGCAGTGGCTTCTTCCTTGCTGAGCGGCCTTTCAGGTTATGTCGATATAGGACTCGTTCTACTGTGGAAATTGAAACTTTTGTACCTGTTTCCTATAGCATCTTCAAAAAGTCATTTGCTGTTGTTCTGGGATTGATTTTCACTTTTCGCACCAAAGTACGTTCATCTCTAGCAGACAGAACGTGTCTCCTTCCTGAGCAGTATGACAACTGCGTGGTCTTATGGTGTTTATACTTACGTACTATTGTTTGTATAGATGAATGTGGTACCTTCAGGTGTATGAAATTGCTCCCAAGGAAGAACCAGACTTGTGGAGGTCTCCAATTTTTTTTCTGAGGTCTTTGCTGATTTCTTTTGATTTTTTCATGATGTCAAGCAAAGAGGCACTGAGTTAGGTAGGTAGGCCTTGAAATACATCCACAGGTACACCTCCAATTGACTCAAATGATGTCAATTAGCCTATCAGAAGCTTCTAAAGACATGACATCATTTTCTGGAATTTTCCAAGCTGTTTAAAGGCACAGTCAACTTAGTGTATGTAAACGTCTGACGTACTGGAATTGTGATACAGTGAAATAATCTGTCTGTAAACAATTGTTGGAAAAATTACTTGTGTCATGCACAAAGTAGATGTCTTAAACAACTTGCCAAAACTATAGTTTGTTACAAGAAATTTGTGGAGTGGTTGAAAAACGAGATTTAATGACTCCAACCTAAGTATGTAAACTTCAACTGTATATTTATATATATTTCACCTTATCTGTAAGCTGTAAGAGCTCTCTTCAATAGCATGATGGCTAGCACATACTGTACTGTAAACACTCATTGGGAWCTATTGGTAATACTGAGAAATATTCACTAGGTCTTCATGCATTTGGTATCGACATTTTTTTTTCGCACTTAAATCTGAGTATAAAGAATGTAGTTCTTCATCAAAAGGTTTATTTTCAACATCCTTCAACATCTTTGATTGATTTTTGGACCTCGACTACTGGCTTGGAACAGAAACTGCTATTTCAACATTGGGAAGGAAAGCTAAAGTAATATAACCTTGAAACTCGTAACTGAGTTACAGTATTTAGAGACATATCACAACTCCACAGTACAATCGACTGAGCATTCAACAAAAACATTTGTTCCAGAGGGGGGRAAATGCTAAATGTCACAGCCGGCGAAATACAAAGATACCTTCCACTATCACTGTTGACTTTTTCCCTCATGTGGAACCGGCGGTCACGCAAAGACATTATCACCTGTTTCAGGCCAGCAGTCTGTTGTATTTGCTGTCCTGCGTGTGTGAGGGCCAAGGTGTCCTGGTGTCCTGGCATAGAGGCACGTGGCAGTGTCCCGGTTGGTGCCCCGGTGTCTGGCGTCATCCCGAGGYCTCTGTGGCACTGAGGTTATTAAAAACATAGCCCCCTCCGTCTGTCAGGCCTGCATCAGTGGCTGGCCTTGTGTTGCTTTGAAGATGCAGCCTGCCTGGAATTCCATCCTATAAAGTGATTTGAGATTTTTTTTTTAAACGAATCCCGCTATCAGCGTGTCTGTCAACTATCGACAATCCCATCTGTCTTTGCTGATAAGACCATTTCGCGCCACGGTCTCTGAATTTTCACAAGGCATGGCTGATTTTAGATAATGCTCTAAAAAGGGAAATACGATCAAATTAGAAACAGTATCATTAAAGATTACATTTGGTTAAATGTTTGGCCTAATAGAATTTCCAGTCACATAGCAATCTGAAGATAGTGGCAGTCCTTGTATCCTATGTTAGAACTGGAGCCATTAATCTCTCATTTTCTTGTTCGTGCTACTTCAACCTTGGAGTTGAGCTTCAGTAAAACTGAGATGTGAAAATAAGAGCTTTTAATCGGTGCAAATCTTCAAAAAAGGCAAAGCAAGGCTTTGAATGATGTTCAACATTCTTTATGTCCAATTCATTTTCCAGTCAATGTGATATTTGAGGTATTGTAATTACTTGGGTGTGGTCAACTACATTACACTTGGTGGGAATACTGAATTTATAAAAAATAAATATATATATATAATATTGTTTAAGTATATATTTTAGAACTTGTCACTTTCAAACCTCAAAATATTTGATATCACATATAGAGTGAAGGTGATYTAGTATTACACTAACTGTGTAAGCTCAATCTTTTATATTCTGGTAGAGCTCAGATGTGAAACAAACCATTGTCTTTACAAAACATCATGGGATGTCAAAATATCTGTGTCTGTGAGCCAGCATCGTTTCTGAATGATTCATATTCAACAGCATCGAGTGCAGMCATTTAAAAAAGCAGATAATCAAATGAGAAATTAGATGAATAATTAATGACTTTGTCCTAGATTTGTGTTCTCTCAAACCAGTCTGTGGCCAAACTAAACAATGTGTTGGAAACACTAAAAGTTTTTGATTTCATCACCATGTGTGTTGTTGAGCACTATGGGATGCTGAACATTCATTCACATGCAAATGAACATTAGTCATTTAAAGAGTCTAATTTGAGTGCACTGACTAACTGGGAGACCATATGCTTATTCCCTAGGTATCTGATACAGCTCTAAACATGAATATCCTACCCACTCTGAAAAACACATTATACGTAACTCATACATCATTCATGAATTATGATATTAAGTTTTGAGATGTATTTACAATAAGTAAAATAAGGACAGGTTGTGGGAGTTACCTGTCCTTCCTAGCCATGGTGGAACCTGCAGCAGAGTTTAAACTCTTGCTCTGGATTTCCCAGAGTTCAGTGCCTACAGTAATTGGTGTTTGACTTAAACATACACTCCTCTACACCCCCACGTCCCATGAGGCAACACACAGTTTGACTCGTACACTCCCACCATTCTAGCATTGCGGTGGTGGACTTCGACATTCTACCAGGAACAGAAGCAGTAATGGCCCATTATTTTACAGATCTGTGCACACTGCAATGTTTCCCTGAGGCTGCTAATGTTAGAGAGCAAAGGAGGAGACAAATGGTGGAGAAGGTTTAATGCTTGTCTCTGGGAATTCAGTGTATGATATTCAGTGTTAAAGAGCTAACTTTGAATTCAGTATTAAAGAGCTTACTTTGAACTCAGTGTAGGATATTCAGTGTTAAAGAGCTGGCTTTGAACTCAGTGTAGGATATTCAGTGTTAAAGAGCTAACCTTGAACTCAGTGTAGGATATTCAGTGTAAAAAAGCTAACACTGACTTAAGTGTAGGGTGTTCAGTGTTACATATTTAGCTCACGCTCTGAGAGCAACAAAGTCTACATTTTATTACTGGTCCCCTGTAGGAATTGAACCCACAACCCCAGGGTTACACGTGCCATGCTCTACCCCAGTGTTCAAATAGAGCTAGTGTAGGATGTTCATCGTTAGAGCAAACACTGAATTCAGAGATACTGTGTTACCAGTGGTTCTGCTCAGTTAGAGAGACCCTGCTGACTTGTGTGGGATGTGAATATAGAGGGTCCTCCTCATTATGACAAACATGAACCACACAGGCACTGAGGTCAATGTAATTAATTGCCAGCAAAAAAGTTAACAACTGGCCACATTAGCCTCTTGCAATGTGTTTCAGATATTGTGCCAAAGCCACTTGGCTTCATAAGTGGGGTAATAACTATGGGGCTCTGGGAAAGTGACAGCGAAAGTTGTATCATTCACATACTATGCAAAGCACATCAATAGTCATAATTTCAAAAGTTATTCATTTGATGATGTTAATACACTTGCATCTCCGAGAGAGAGAGAGAGAGAGAGAGCGAGAGCGAGCAAGAGAGAGAGAAAAAGAAAGAAATCAGAAACTGGCAGAGAGTGGGCTTTTATCATTTATTCATTTGAAATGCAAAAAAGGGAAAGCAGATGGATGCACACCAAACTCTCCTCTAATTTGCATTGAAAGGCCTGTAGGGTGAGAGTGAAGGCTGAGGGTTGCTTGTTTCATGGCACAGAACTGTCCCCCTTGGGCCAGCTCCCACATGTTAGAGTACATGTTCAATGGATTTCAAGGCAAATGTGWGTCCAAACAGTTGCCTGTTCTACGTTTAGGAGGAGAAAAGCAGGATACCTACTGCATGAGACCTATTGGGCCTTGGTATGGATTCAAGAGAGATTTAATGGGATTAACCTATACTGTTAGAATACAGTATTAGACCCACAGACGATTTCCAAGAGTRTGGTTTTCACAAGCTATTTCAGCAAAGTTACAAAAGGTACTTGATMATTTATGTATTTTAATTTGAATATAGTACATTTATTAAATTGATACAGCTTACAGGGACAGGAACTGTACCAGCGCTTTGAAAACAGTTTACAGAAGTAATAATTAACTGGACCAAAAACATATGTTGATGTTTCTTCGATGTAACAAAACATAAACAGCATGGTATCCATCTTCAAAGCGGGATCAAAAAAACATTGTTTCAGTTGTTGTCTGGAGAGAAGGACTGAGCAGATGATGATGTAGTGTTTGTGTTGTATGCACAATAACCATATTCCACGCCAAAGAGCATATTTAAATTTGCTTCTAAACCTCATATGGATAACACAGTCGTGAGATCTTTTCACAAATGTCACATCCTTCTTCGCTATCATCTTACCAAGAAATCAGAACACAAAAGTGATCCTTTTATCAGTCAGCTAATCTGTTGACTTTGCTGTTTAATTGGACGTACCACATTGAAAGATTGCATGATGAGCCTCGGGTTTTAGGAGGAGCAAACTTTCCTCCCTGTCACAAATAATCTAGTCATTAGCTGCAGAGCTTTTGTYAACATAACCAATGTAACAACGTGCAATACTTGTCGGATCTGCAAACATCATTTTATAGCCACAAAATGTCCTGTAATAACGACTGCCCCATTGTCCTATGGGATCACCGACACTAACATTTTTTTTACAGAAACAACCGCCAACCTGATTGTCATTTGACCCCGACAATCTTACTAACTATGAAGAAGTTTGTGTCTTGCGATGGGTGGGAGGTGTGTGTGTGGGAGGGGTGTGTGTTGGATCAGTGAGGGTGGGGGGAGTCAGGTGGGGGGGGTCAACATGCTGTCCGGCACTTTCCCCGACTGTCAAAGGCAATCAGTGTCTGGGAAGTTAATGGAGAAACACAAAACCTATTAAAAGCTACATTTACCACTTGGATGATTCCATTACATTGTGTAATTTCCAGGTGTCACATTTCCCCTCCACACGTCGGTCTTAATGCCTCTCCAAGCAGCCGCTGATTAGTCAGCCTCTGCTGGCTCCCCAAATCCTCTATCCTCCTAGGCCTCCTAACTTCTCACATCCTCCTCAAAGGCAGTCAGAGACACTGAGAAACACTTTCCTGGTTTCGACCCGCTGGCCTGGGGGAAAAACTTGATACCGGACATTGGCCCTGTGTACAAAACACATAAAGGTTACTGGTGAGCAATATTGTTGTCAATTCCTTATCAATTCAGGAAGGCTGAATTGAAATTCTGAAATTCCAATTTGAACTTCACTTAATTCTCACTAACCCCCCATCGATGTCCACGCCCCTACCGAAATCTAAATAGCATAATAGAAAAATCCCCATCAAAATCCATCTGTATTAAGCTTTTTTGCATAGAAGCTGATTGAGACACAGTCCATCTCAAGGCCATCAGACTGTTAAATAGCCATCACTAGCACATTAGAGGCTGCTGCCTATGTACATAGACTTGAAATCACTGACCACTTTAATAAATGGAACACTAGACACTTTAATAATGTTTACATATTTTGCATTACTCATCTCATATGTACAGTGGGGAGAACAAGTATTTGATACACTGCCGATTTTGCAGGTTTTCCTCCTTACAAAGCATGTAGAGGTCTGTCATTTTTATCATAGGTACACTTCAACTGTGAGAGACGGAATCTAAAACAAAAATCCAGAAAATCACATTGTATGATTTTTAAATAATTAATTTGCATTTTATTGCATGACATAAGTATTTGATCACCTACCAACCAGTAAGAATTCCGGCTCTCACAGACCTGTTAGTTTTTCTTTAAGAAGCCCTCCTGTTCTCCACTCATTACCTGTATTAACTGCACCTGTTTGAACTCGTTACCTGTATAAAAGACACCTGTCCACACACTCAATCAAACAGATTCCAACCTCTCCACAATGGCCAAGACCAGAGAGCTGTGTAAGGACATCAGGGATAAATTGTAGACCTGCACAAGGCTGGGAGTGGCTACAGGACAATAGGCAAGCAGCTTGGTGAGAAGGAAACAACTGTTGGCGCAATTATTAGAAAATGGAAGAAGTTCAAGATGACGGTCAATCACCCTCGGTCTGGGGCTCCATGCAAGATTTCACCTCGTGGGGCATCAATGATCATGAGGAAGGTGAGGGTCAGCCCAGAACTACACGGCAGGACCTGGTCAATGACCTGAAGAGAGCTGGGACCACAGTCTCAAGAAAGAAAACCATTAGTAACACACTACGCCGTCATGGATTAAAATCCTGCAGCCACGCAAGGTCCCCCTGCTTAAGCCAGTGCATGTCCAGGCCCGTCTGAAGTTTGCCAATGACCATCTGGATGATCCAGAGGAGGAAAGGGAAGAAGGTCATGTGGTCTGATGAGACAAAAATATGAGCTTTTGGTCTAACTCCACTCGCCGTGTTTGGAGGAAGAAGAAAGTATGAGTACAACCCCAAGAACACCATCCCAACCGTGAAGCCATGGAGGTGGAAACATCATTCTTTGGGATGCTTTTCTGCAAAGGGGACAGGACGACTGCACCGTATTGAGGGGAGGATGGATGGGGCCATGTATCGCGAGATCTGGCCAACAACCTCCTTCCCTCAGTAAGAGCATTGAAGATGGGTCGTGGCTGGTCTTCCAGCATGACAACGACACGAAGCACAAAGCCAGTGGCAACTAAGGAGTGGCTCCGTAAGAAGCATCTCAAGGTCCTGAGTGGCCTAGCCAGTCTCCAGACCTGAACCCAATTAGAAAATCTTTGGAGGGAGCTGAAGTCCGTATTGCCCAGCGACAGCCCCGAAACCTGAAGGATCTGGAGAAGATCTGTAGGGAGGAGTGGGCCAAAATCCCTGCTGCAGTGTGTGCAAACCTAGTTCAAGAACTACAGGAAACGTATGATCTCTGTAATTGCAAACAAAGGTTTTGTACCAAATATTAAGTTCTGCTTTTCTGATGTATCAAATACTTATGTCATGCAATAAAATGCAAATTAATTACTTAAAAATCATACAATGTGATTTTTGGATTTGTTTTAGATTCCGTCTCTCATAGTTGAAGTGTACCTATGATAAAAATTACAGACCTCTACATGCTTTGTAAGTAGGAAAACCTGCAAAATCGGCAGTGTATCAAATACTTGGTTCTCCCACTGTATATACTGTATTCTATGCTATTCTACTGTATCTTGGTCTATGCCGCTCTGACATTGCTCGTCCATATATTTATATATTCTTAATTCCATTCCTTTATATAGATTTATGTGCATTGGGTATATGGGTGTGAAATGTTAGAATATTACTGCACTGGCAGAGCTAGAAACACACAAGCATTTCACTACACCTGCAATAACGTCTGCTAAAAACGTGTATGTGACCAATAAAATTTGATTTAATAGAGACCATCTGCCAATGGCGGCCTTTCCCATCTGCCGTGAAAGGTGTTCGAGCTACAGGGTGTTTGTCAGACCTGAGACACCCTGAAAATCTGTCTTCTCATGAAACGATCTGTAGCGTCTGAACGGTTTGGCCTACCAGCTAGTATGACCACTCCATGGAAAGATGAGACTCTCACGAACAAGACGCTTGAAGGTAGCCTGGTACCAGTTAAAAAATTATAATGGAAGTATATATGGAAGTAGTTTAATGGCCAAAAAAAATGACTTAAATATGGGTCTTTAAAAAATATATACATTTGTATTGCTTATAACTCAGCAAAAAAGAATCGTCCTCACTGTCAACTGTGTTTATTTTCAGCAAACTTAATTGTGTAAATATTTGTATGAACATAACAAGATTCAACACTGAGACAAAACTGAACAAGTTCACAGACATGGAACAGATGGAATAATGTGTCCCTGAACAAAGGGGGGTCAAATCAAAAGTAACAGTCAGTATCTGTTGTGGCCACCAGCTGCATTAAGTACTGCAGTGCAGCTCCTCCTCATGGACTGCTCCAGATTTGCCAGTTCTTGCTGTGAGATGTTACCCCACTCTTCCACCAAGGCACCTGCAAGTTCTGG
>NC_036845.1:16167463-16173629 GCF_002910315.2 Salvelinus sp. IW2-2015
GTGGGGAAGTTAATGGAGAACACAAAACCTATTTAAAAGCTACATTTACCACTTGGATGATCATTACATTGTGTAATTTCCAGGTGTCACATTTCCCCTCCACACGTCGGTCTTAATGCTCTCCCAAGCAGCCGCTGATTAGTCAGCCCTGCTGGCTCCCCAAATCCTCTATCCTCCTAGGCCTCCTAACTTCTCACATCCTCTCAAGGCAGTCAGAGACACTGAGAAACACTTTCCTGGTTTCGACCCGCTGGCCTGGGGAAAAACTGATACCGGACATTGGCCCTGTGTACAAAACACATAAAGGTTACTGGTGAGCAATATTTTTGTCAATTCCTTATCAATTCAGGAAGGCTGAATTGAAATTCTGAAATTCCAATTGAACTTCACTTAATTCTCACTAACCCCCCATCGATGTCCACGCCCCTACCGAAATCTAAATAGCATAATAGAAAAATCCCCATCAAAATCCATCTGTATTAAGCTTTTTTGCATGAGGCTGATTAGACACAGCTCATCTCAAGGCCATCAGACTGTTAAATAGCCATCACTAGCACATTAGAGGCTGCGCCTATGTACATAGACTTGAAATCACTGACCACTTTAATAAATGGACACTAGACACTTTAATAATGTTTACTAATTTGCATTACTCATCTCATATGTAATACGGTGTATTCTATGCTATTCTACTGTATCTTTGGTCTATGCCGCTCTGACATGCTGTCGTCCTATATTTATATATTCTTAATTCCATTCCTTTATATAGATTTATGTGCATTGGGTATATGGTGTGAAATGTTAGAATATTACTGCACTGGCAGAGCTAGAAACACAAGCATTTCACTACACCTGCAATAACGTCTGCTAAAAACGTGTATGTGACCAATAAAATTTGATTTGAATAGATCGCATCTGCCAATGGCGGCCTTTCCCATCTGCCGTGAAAGGTGTCGAGCTACAGGGTGTTTGTCAGACCCTGAGACACCCTGAAAATCTGTCTTCTCATGAAAACGTCTGTAGCGTCTGAACGGTGTTGGCCTACCAGCTAGTATGACCACTTCCATGGAAAGATGAGACTCTCACGAACAAGACGCTTCGAAGGTAGCCTGGTACCAGTTAAAAAATTATATGGAAGTATATATGGAAGTAGTTTAATGGCAAAAAAAAAATGACTTAAATATGGGTCTTTAAAAAATATATACATTTGTATTGCTTATTAACTCAGCAAAAAAGAATCGTCCTCACTGTCAACTGTGTTTATTTTCAGCAAACTTAATGTGTAAATATTTGTATGAACATAACAAGATTCAACACTGAGACAAACTGAACAAGTTCCACAGACATGGAATAATGTGTCCCTGAACAAAGGGGGGTCAAATCAAAAGTAACAGTCAGTATCTGTTGTGGCCACCAGCTGCATTAAGTACTGCAGTGCAGCTCCTCCTCATGGACTGCTCCAGATTTGCCAGTTCTTGCTGTGAGATGTTACCCCACTCTTCCACCAAGGCACCTGCAAGTTCCTGGACATTTCTGGGGGAAGGCCCTAGCCCCACCCTCTGATCCAACAGGTCCAGGCGTGCTCAATGGGATTGACGCAACAGTGTTGTGACAAAACCATCAGTAGAGTTGGAAACCCTTTTAACTTATATTCTTTATTCGGTACATGGGAATATAACCGCAGTTATTTTTATGTGCACTATTTGTATTATTAAGGATCCCCATTAGCTGTTGCCAAGGCATCAGCTACTCTTCCTGAGGCCAGCAACATTAAGGCAGTTATATACAGCTAAAAATATTACATGACATTACATTTCATAGCACAAGCACTATGTCATCACTCACAGCCTTGTATATGCAACAAGACAATTATGGGAATCACATTTCTGTGGGAAAATGACAATGTTTTTACACATAGTTTAAGAAAACAGTCGGCAATTGGAAGGAAACCCAACTTGAGACAAACTGGAAGTGGAATTTGAATGTTTGTTTATTCATGGTGGAAACACACATCCATGCATTTTTCACCCTGAACTTCTGAAGCAAATGAATTCAAATAAATGTCCTGAAGTAATTAGAGAAATGTGCGCCTCAAACGTTTCAAAGCTTGTTGTGTCCACCTTTGCTACTACAGTATAGTTTCAGGCAACAAATTGCATCCCCAGAAGTTTACCTGTCATTAACCGTTGACACTGATGGCCTCAAATCATCCAATGGATCAAAAGTTTGGCTATTAGTCATTATAAAAATTAACGTATTCTGTTTATTGTGTGCATGTAGTTGAATGACTGACACCAACTTCTTGATTCTGAGGCTGTCCAATACAGACACCGTATATACAAGAAGATATGGTACACAGCTTACAATATGTAGCCGTCTTTTCAGCACCACCAAAGGATCAAAAACTGTCAGGACCATGGACAGCACCAAACAAAGCTAGCTGTGGCATGTCTGATGTAGCATCCAGGTCTTAATATGCATACCGTACTGAAAGGTAACGCTAAGGCAATTCGTCTAAGGCAACATCGACCCACTGCTTCAGGAGGAATTTACACAGTGATTTCTTAAGTTGTGCAGTTTTCTCAACACAGCATGTGTACGTGATTCAGTAAATTAGTAAATTGCATTTCTTTTGCAAGCTTGCATTCCACAGTGAAACTTGGGCTAACTTCTCACTCGCTTGTTTCACACTAGTTTTTAAGAAATAGCAACCTCCAAAGCAAATGGAGATATAATGCAAACTACTGTGGTCTCCCATTGTCACACCCTGATTTGTTTCACCTGTCTTTGTGATTGTCTCCACCCCCCTCCAGGTGTCGCCAATCTTCCCCATTATCCCCTGTGTATTTATACCTGTGTTTCCTGTTGTCAGTTCATCTTGTTTGTCAAGCCAGCAGCGTTTTTGTGTCAGCTCCTGCGTTTGTGTCAGCTCCCAGTCTCTCTTTTTTCGTCCTCCTGGTTTTTGACCCTTGCCTGTCCTGACCACTTTACCCACCTGCCTGACCACTCTGCCTGCCCCTGCCTGCTGTCCTGTACCTTTGCCCCTGTTGCTGTAATAAACATTGTTACTTCRAAACGGTCTGCATCTGGGTCTTACCTTGATAACTGAAAACCATGGCAACTGAGTATATCCACCATACGAAAGGTTTCAACAGTTTATAGCAAGTTTTATAGTGCACCATAATGTAAGTGTATCATAAGGCCTTATATATGCACTCAGAAGGTATTTCATGTGTTTGCCTATAGAAAACAGCTAAGTGTTACCATCATTTCTATACCGTTGGAGGGGCCTTGTTTAAGGCTTCCTCTGACCAGCCGTGTGGAACCAATCAAATAACTCAACCACTTAATTTAACAATCAGCCATGGATTCCCAGTGAGGGAGATAGTAGTCGAGATAACCTCCAACAGTTTGTCAAAGGAGACGTTGATGTTTAATCAGGGGGGAGGACATTGACTTGTGGTCATCCTCCGACCCAGGAAATCAATATCGGTTGCAATCAAGCGCTTAATTTGATTTGTGACCCGAGGTGCCTCTGTTCGCCAGGTCTTGCGGGAAACAAACATCCCTCATGTCTATTATGACGCAGTGCTATTTTCTGTCCTGCTGACTAACTTGGGGCAATCCGTCAGGAATTCATCATTTATCAATCTCCGAGATATCCCCTCTGGCAGGAGAAAGCCGGATTAAAGCTTGACGCCTCGGGCTTCGCCTCAGAGAGAAGAGGCCAGTGGGGACTTCCCAGCCTGCCTGCCTGCGGAGATCTGGCAACACTGGGCACCTTCCATACAACTTGAGTCACGGAGATAATGAATGACAACGACGATATTTCCTGATCCTCACCTGCTTCTTTGAACACACTCTCTTCAACGGCAGCGCCTCCCTCAGGCTGCTAACCACGTCGAAAGCATCTGGAATAAATATAGAGCAGTAATGCACGCCCACTGGGTTGAAATTAAATGAATATGCATGTGCACTTTGGGATGTAGCTATGTACTTTATGTATCATTGGATGTAGAACTTGGCACGAGTTCCCGCTTGCATAATTTTGAATCGCATGTTTCTCAAAATAGAGCACGGCTAATGTTACAGACCATAAATAGCTTGTTTGGAGGGGACATACATGAGTGTACAAAACATTAAGAACACCTTCTAATATTGAGGTGTCAACCTACAAGGTGTCGGAAGTGTTCCAGCAGGATGTTGGCCCATGTTGATTCCAACACTTTCCACAGTTGTGTCAAGTTGGCTGGATGTACTTTGGGTGGTGGTCCATTCTTGATACACACAGGAAACTAATTGAGTGTGAGAAAACCCGGCATCGTTGTAGTTTTTTGACACACAAACTGGTACGCCTGGCACCTACTACCATACCCCGTTCAAAGGCACTGAATATTTTGTCTTGTCCATTCAACACCTCTGAATGGCACACATACACAATCCATGGCTCAAATGGTCTCAAGGCTTAAAAATCATTCTTTAACCTACAGTTGTATGAAAAAAGTTTCGGGCACCCCTGACAATTTCCATGAATAAATAATTGGGTGTTTGGATCAGCAATTTAATTTTTGATCTATCAAATAACTGATGGACACAGTAATATTTCAGTAGTGAAATTAGGTTTTTATTGGATTAACAAAAAATGTGCAATATGCATCAAAACAAAATTGACAGGTGCATAAATGTGGGCACCTCCAATAGAAAAATCACATCAATATTTAGTAGAGCCTGCCTTTTGCTAAAAATAACAGGCCTCTAGACGCTTCCCATAGCCTCTAATGAGTTGTCTGGATTCTGGATGAAGGTATTTTGGACCCATTCCCTCCTTACAAAACATCTCCAGTTCAGTTAGGTTTGATGGTTGCCCGAGCATGGACAGCCCGCTTCAAAATCATCCCACATGATTCTCAATGATATTCAGTCTGGGGATGGGATGGCCATTCAGAACATTGTACTTGTTCCTCTGCAAATAAATGCCCGGGTAGACTTTGAGCAGTGTTTTGGGTCGTTGTCTGTTGAAATATCCAGCGCCGGCGTAACTTCAAACTTTGTGACTGATTCTTCAACATTATTCCCAAGAATCTGCTGATATTGAGTGGAATCCATGCGACCCTCAACTTTAACAAGATTCCCAGTACCGGCACTGGCCACACAGCCCCACAGATGATGGAACCCCCACCAAATTTTTACTGTGGGGCAAGTGTTTTTCTTGGAACGCTGTGTTCTTTTGCCGCCATGCATAACGTACCCTTGTTATGACCAAATAACTCAATCTTTGTTTCATCAGTCCACAGCCACCTTATTCCAAAATGAAGCTGGCTTGTCCAAATGTGCGTTTGCATACCTCAGCGACTCTGTTTTGTGGCGTGTGTGCAGAAAAGGCTTCTTCCGCATCACTCTCCCATACAGCTTCTCCTTGTGCAAAGTGCGCTGAATTGTTGAACGATGCACATGACACCATCCGCAGCAAGATGATGTTGTAGGTCTTTAGAGGTGGTCTGTGGCCTGTTTTGACCGTTCTCGCCATCCTTCGCCTTTGCCTCTCCGATATTTTTACTTTGGCCTGCCACTTTTGGCCTTAACAAGAACTGTGCCTGTGGTCTTCCATTTCTCACTATGTTCTCACAGTGGACACTGAAGCTTAAATCTCTGCGATAGCTTTTTGTAGCCTTCCTCTAAACCATAATGTTGAACAATCTTTTGTTTTCGGGTCATTTGAGAGTTGTTTTGAGGCCCCCTGTTGCCACTCTTCAGAGGAGAGTCAAAGAGAACAACAACTTGCAATTGGCCACCTTAAATACCTTTTCTCATGATTGGATGCACTTGTCTATGAAGTTCAAGGCTTAATGAGTTCACCAACCAATTGTGGTGTTCCAATGAATCAGTCCTAAGTAGTTACATTTTGTGCGTAGCCAATTTTTCACATCTGATTTAATTTCATACAACTTAATATTGCTACACTAAAAATCTTTGTCTGGACAATACCCAGTACTCAGCTTTTATTAGAAAATGAATGGCATGCCACTGTGATCATTTTCTGTGATGACAGAGTAAATATTATGCAGCCTCAGAGGGGTGCCCAAACCTTTTCATACGACTGTATGTTTTTCCTCTTCATCTACACTGATTGAAGTGGATTTACAAGTGACATCAATAAGGGAATCCT
>NC_036845.1:16173654-16188639 GCF_002910315.2 Salvelinus sp. IW2-2015
GCGCAACCCCAACATTTTTGGCCCTGTAGACCACCCATTCCCTTTGAGAATAGGAAGACGCTATTGATTCCTGTCTTTGTTTTTAGAAGGCGTGTTCATTTTTCCCCATCATGCCGAGTTCTCATCGATGGAGTGGTAAGCACTCCTCGTCCGTGTAAGGTCACTTAGCCATGTTGTCGGAGACAGTCGGCTTAATGTAACATCTTACTAGCGAAGGCTTTTTAATGTACTCAAGGTGAGATCGATTCCGATTCAACAGCCTCTCTTTGTGAATGAAATGTAGGCATATGGATGGCTGAAAGCCGAAGAGAGGTCTTTTTAAATGCAAATGTGCCCCAAAACCGGCTCGAAGCCCATAACACAAAGGGAGCAATGTGAAGAAAGGAAACAAACAAAAATTATTTAAATAACTGAAGTAACTATATACAATAAACAATGGTGTATTGTAGTCATTAGTGTAAAGTGAGTGGTTGCATGCATAGATGTGATAATGAGGGGTGTTGCAAAGGTGCCAAAAGTCAAGAAAACAAAATGGGCTCCAAAATGCAAACCAAAAATCCAACACATGTCTGCCTGGAGAGTCTCCTCAAGATGATGGGGCAAGAGGTGTATTAGTATGCGGCACCAGGGACACACCGGGCCTAAACAGGTGTGTATCATTTCGCGGTGCACAACCCTGCACGGCTCGACCGGAGCGCGAGCATGCCTAATAAGGAAAAAAGAGCAAAAGAGAAGATACCATGGAGAACGTAGTGAAGGGTCGTCCACAGAATGGCCGATTGGCCACAAGCCTGAGTGTTATGAGTTCTTTCATTTTCCAATACGTAAACTTAAAAATAGAGGGTATAATTGATTCCAGGACCAGGTGATAATTTCGTTATTGAACTAACATGGCCACGTGATGTTCTAATGTTTATCAAATAAATGTAATATGGGGAACAGCTTTGTAATCAGAGATGGAAGAATACGATAATCAATAAACAATTGTATCTGTATAAACGGCTGTGGATACAGGGTTGGTACACAAAACAAAAATCACTCTTATAGTTACTAACAACTATTATCAATGACTTCTTATAAGCACACTGGCTTCATTGAATATGTGGCGCTGTCTCTTCCTGACAATAAAGCTGGAAAAGGAGGGTATCGTGTGTCGGGTCGTGTTTGTGTTTTCTTTTTTTTTTTTGCCCGGCGCTTGTAGATGCTGTGATTACTGGTCATTGCATAAGTAGCATAAAGTTAAAGTAGAGTGTTCTGGGTTTTTGTGCAAATTATCCCAGTTGTTCATTATTGTCATTGTATTGTATCTATTCATCTCTCTTTCCAGCCTTTATTGTCAGGAAAGAAGCGGCACAATATATGAAGCAGTGTTGTTAAAGAAGTCATTGGATATAGTTGTAGTAATATAGAGATTTTAGTTTTTGTGCTACCAAACCCTGTATCACAGCGTTTATACAGATACAATTGTATTGTAGTCTGTATCTTTCCATCTCTGTACCAGCTGTTCCATGATTAATTTATTGCTGACTAACATTAGACAATGCACTGTGGGCCATGTTTAGTCAAATAAGAAATTTCACCTGTCCTGGAAATCATTATACCCTATTATTTTTTAAGTGTACGTATTGGAAATTGAAAGAACTCATAACTTAGGCTTTGTGTGGCAAGGCCATTTGTGACGACCCTCTCACTCTTGTTGCATATTCTTTCTCTTTGCTCTTGTTTCCTTATTAGGATGTCGGTGGCGAGCCGGGGAGCGGTGTCAGCGAAATGAGACACACCTGGGCCCGGGTGTGTCCGGATAAAGACACCTCTTCCCATTCATTGGAGGAACTCTCCAGGCAGACATGCTGTTGGATGTTGTGGCATTTTTGGAGCCCATTTTGTTTTCTTGCTTTGGCACCTTTCAACCCCTCATTATCACATCTATGCATGCAACCACTCATTACACTACTCGATACTACACCATTGTTTATTGTATATAGGTTACTTATTATTATTATATTTTTTGTTTTTCCTTATCTTCACATTGTCTCCCTTTGTGTTATGGCTTCGAGCCGGTTTTGTGGCCATTGCATTTAAAAGACTCTTTCTTCGCTTCATCATCCATATGCTACATTTCTTCAACAAGAAGAGGCTGTTTTGGAAATCGAAATCGATTCTCACCTTGAGTAACATAAAAGCCTCTAGTAAGATGTTAACATTAAGCCGACTGTCTCCGACAATGGCTAGTGACCTTTACACGACGAGGAAGTGCTTATCACTCCATCGAGATGACTCGCAATGATGGGGGAAAAATGACACGCCTTCTAAAACAACAAGAACAGGAATAATAGGTCTTCCTATTCTCAAAGGGATGGTGGTCTACAGGAAATGTTGGGGTTGGCTTTTCCCAGAACCTGGCGGAACAGAGGCACTTCGGTCACAAATCAATTAAGCGCTTGATTGCAACCGATAATTGATTTCCTGGGTCGGAGGATGACCACAGTCAATGTCCTCCCCCTGATTAAACATCAACGTCTCCTTTGACAAACTGTTGGAGGTTATCTCGACTACTATCTCCCTCACTGGGAATCCATGGCTGTTGTTAAATTAGTGGTTGAGTTATTTGATTGGTTCCACACGGCTGGTCAGAGAAGCCTTAAACAAGGCCCCTCCAACGGTATATAAGATGATGGTAAACTTAGCTGTTTTCTATAGGCAAACACATGAAAACCTTCTGAGTGATATATAAGGCCTTATGATACACTTACATTATGGGTGCACTATAAAACTTGCTATAAACTGTTGAAACCTTTCGTATGGTGATATACTCAGTTGCCATGGTTTTCAGTTTATCAAGGTAAGACCCAGATGCAGACCGTTTGAAGTAACAATGTTTTATTACAGCAACAGGGGCAAAGGTAACAGGACCGCAGCAGGGCAGGCAGAGTGGTCAGGCAGGTGGGTAAAGTGGTCAGGAAGGCAAGGGTCAAAAACCAAGAGGAACGAGAAAGAGAGACTGGGAGCTGACACAAATGCAGGCGCTGACACAAAACGCTGCTGGCTTGACAAACAAGATGACCTGCAACAGGAAACCAG
Source organism: Salvelinus sp. IW2-2015 (assembly GCF_002910315.2). NCBI lineage: Eukaryota > Metazoa > Chordata > Actinopteri > Salmoniformes > Salmonidae > Salvelinus > Salvelinus sp. IW2-2015. The sequence goes on from NC_036845.1 coordinate 16,176,736, forward strand.
GTAAAAATACACAGGGGATGATTGTCGACACCTGGAGGGGGGTGGAGACAATCACAAGACAGGGTGAAACAAATCAGGTGTGACAATGGAGACACAGTAGTTTGCATTAATCTCATTTGCTTTGGAGTTGCTATTTCTTAAAACTAGTGTAAACAAGCGAGTGAGAAGTTAGCCAAGTTTCACTGTGGAATGCAAGCTTGCAAAAGAAATGCAATTTACTAATTTATGAATCACGTAACATGCTGTGTTGAGAAAACTGCAAACTTAAGAATCACTGTGTAAATTCTCCTGAAGCAGTTGGTCGATGTTGCTTAGATGAAATTGCCTAGCGGTACCTTTCAGTACGGTATGCATATTAAGACTGATGCTACATCAGACATGCCACAGCTAGCTTTGTTGTGCTGTCATGGTCCTTGAAGTTTTTTGATCCTTTGGTGGTGCTGAAAAGACGGCTACATATTGTAAGCTGTGTACCCTATCTTCTGATGTATATACGGTGTCTGTATTGGACAGCCTAAATCAAGAAGTTGGTTGTCAGTCATTACTTACATGCACACATAAACAGAATACGTTAATTTTATAATGACTAATAGCCAAACTTTTGATCCATTGGATGATTTGAGGCCATCAGTGTCAACGGTTAATGACAGGTAACTTCTGGGGATGAATTTGTTGCCTGAAACTATACTGTAGTAGCAAGGTGGACACAACAAGCTTTGAAACGTTTTGAGGCGCACATTTCTTCTAATTACTTCAGGAACATTTTATTTGAATTCATTTGCTTCAGAAGTTCAGGGTGAAAAATGCATGGATTGGTGTTCCCCATGAAATAAACAACATTCAAATTCCACTTCCAGTTTGTCAGTTGGTTTTCCTTCCAATTGCGACCATGTTTCTAAATCTGTGTAAAAACATTGTTCATTTTCCCACAGAAATGTGATTCCCATCCACGAATTGTCTGTTGCAATAATACAAGGCTGTGAGTGGATGAACATAGTGCTGTTTGCTATGAAATGTAATGTCAGTGTAATATTATTTTATGCTGTATATAACTGCCTTAATGTTGCTGGACCTCAGGAAGATAGCTGATGCTTGGCAAGTAATGGGGAATCCTTAATAAATACAATAGTGCACCATAAAAATAACTGGCGGTTATATTTCGCCATGTACCGAATTAAAGAATATAAGTTAAAAGGGTTTCCAAACTCTACTGATGGTTTTGTCACAACACATGTTGCGTCAATCCCATTGGCAACGCCTGGGACCTGTTGGATCAGAAGGGGAGGGCTTAGGGCATTCCCAGAAATGTCCAGGAACTTGCAGGTGCCTTGGTGGAACGCAGTGGGGCTTCACTCAGGCAAGACTGGCAAATCTGGAGCAGCTCCACATGAGGAGGAGCTGCACTGCAGTACACTTAACTAGCACGCTGGTGCCAACCACAGATACTGAACTGTTTAACTTTTTTGGAATTTTTGACCCCCTTTGGTTCAGTGGACACATTATTCCTGTCTGTTGGAACTTGTTCAGTTTGTCTCAGTTGTTGAATCTTTGTCTATGTCTAAATTATATTTACACATTAAGTTTTGCTGAAAATAAGACACAGTTGCAAGTGCGGACGATTTTTTTTTGCTGAGTTTTATAAGCAATACAAAGTTATATATTTTTTTAAAGACGCCACTATTTAAGTCACTTTGTTTTTTTGGCCATTAAACTCCTTCCCATATATACTTCATATATTTTTTAACTGGTACGGCTCAACTTCGAAGCGTCTTTGTTCGTGAGAAAGTCTCATCTTTCCATGGAGTGGTCATACTAGCTGGTAGGCCAAACCGTTCAGACGCTACCAGCGTTTTCATGAGAAGACAGATTGTTCAGGGTGTCTCAGGGTCTGACAAACACCCTGTGCTCGAAACTTTCACGGCAGAATGGGAAAGGCCGCATTTGGCAGATGCCGATCTATTACAATCAAATTTTTTGGTCACATATCACGTTTTTTAGCAAGGACGTTGATTCGCCAGGTGTATGTGAATGTCTATGCTCTGCCTGTCTTCACTATGCCTCTGCCACTGTTGATGCTCACGTTAATTTCCTCTCTCTAATCAATTTCTACTACCCATATACCAAATGCACATAAATCTATATTAAGGAATGAATTAAGAATATATATAATTAGGACGAGCAATGTCCAGAGCGGCCATAGACCAAGAATGACGTATCATGAGAATACAGTATATACCATATGAAATGAGTAATGCAAATTATGTAACATTATTAAAGTGTCTAGTGTTCCATTTTTAAAGTGTCAGTGATTTCAAGTCTATGTACATTAGGCAGCAGCCTCTAATGTGGCTAGTGATGGTTATTAACAGTTGAAAAATTAGCTTTCACCTGGTCAGTCTATGTCATGGGAAGAGCAGGTGTTCTTAATGTTTTGTACACTCAGTGTACATCTCCAATTTCTTTGCATGTAAGTGGTTTTATTTGGGACCAGGCAAGGAGCTATACAGTGTATACTGTACACTGAAGGTATGAATAAATTAAACTACAAATTGGYAGATTGCCTGGCCAATAACATAATGGAAAGGCCCCCTGATTGTACATAGGAAATAATTTCCTTCATTTACAAGAGTTACAGTAATGTCAGTCCATTCTAAACCTTTTTAACAAGGAGTAAATAGKTCATATATAACCGTTGCATACATACCAGACCTGTGTAATATGCAGTATGTTGTGTCATTGTTTTCTGTATCAATATCTTTTCTGTATACATTCAGTTTTTCATCATTTGCACAATCAACTAATTGAATTAGAACAATTTATAGTGTTAAAGGCCCAATGCAGCTGTTTTATATCAATATCAAATAATTTCTGGGTAACAATTAAGTACCTTACTGTAATAGTTTTCCATTAACAAAAAAACTATTTCTCAAGCAATAATTTTGCCAGGACTCTCTGRGAGTGGTCTGAGTGTGTTTGGAACTCTTTGTAACCAATTTACCACCTGGTGAATTCACCAGGCAAGACCATGCAAACCTGCTGATTAAAAAGTCCTGTGTAGATTGTATTTTCATCCAGAAACTATCAGGAAATAACACTGATCAAATGTTTTCACACTTGTACAGTGTTAGTTTCATCAGCTGTAGAATATGATACAAAACAAATGAAAAACTGCATTTTGACTGAAGGTAATAAAACAGGCTTATATAAAAGAAAGAAGCAGAATAAAACAAACGCTATCGGCGCAACCGTCAAGGAGGGAATTTCAGATATTTTCTTGACCCAGAAAATTGTTTGCCRTGCGAGCCACAATAACAGAAAAATTATGGAACAGGGGAAAATCTGACTTATCATAATTACAGCATAAGAAAATCATGGCAAAGGTGACATGCTGTGCACATTAGATTTGAGAAATGAGATTTGCTAAAGCCTATGTTCTCTGTATTGTAAAAATAACCATCTCCACATTTTTTGGCATCTGGAATAACCCCCTGCACCACCCTGACCCCACCTCTGAACTGCATATTAAACACTGAATCCTGTATTTTAATGCGCCAAAATGACAGAGGCAGGCTATTTCAATTTTCTACTATGTGTTTTTGAGGTTTGAACACCTTTCACAAACACCCTTCACCTCCAATGTCAACCACATCCCTCGTCCTCTCTTCTTCTCTCTGACATGCTGTCTCTCTCACACGCCTGCTGCCAGTGACTTTGAGTGCCTACTATACAGACAACACCTGACACCATGGCCACAAGACCACTCACACTTACAGCACCTGCACGATAAGATAACACAAGTCTTTCCCTGGCTAGGCTGGCTGGAGTACAGCGTTTTCTTTTCACCCTCTAAATGTTCCTCTTGTATGGCTTCAGCCACAGGAATGATGCAAGGAGCCGGACAAAGATTTTATTAGCTACAATTAATTTGTCAGCAGAGAGGGTTGAGACCTAAAAAATAAGCTGCTGTGTTTAGGAAGCCATTTATCTCTATGCGCCACGTCGTAGAGGAGGGGACATGGGGGGATGATGCCTGTGCTGCTYCACTGCCTTGCTAGATTACGCTTAGTATTGGCTGTGGATGGGAATCGATAATGGGGCATCTGTGGGGCATCATTTTACACTAAGCACTTTCYCCRTAGGTGATTCATGGACCRTCTTTAAGAGCACACTGTGAAAGGCTATTTTCGTAACACAGATGGGTCACGACGTCCTGTACCAAGAGGAAAATGGATCATGTTTTTTAGACTAATGTGTTTGCATGTTGTCTCCAATTTGATTTTGTTTGCAATCGTGGAAATTCATATGCTAATCAGAGTTTCTCTAATTGGATGGAGGCAGGTATACTACAGCCATGAAAAGGTTTCAGGCTATATCAGACTGAGACCTACTCTACTCTCATGAGATTTTAGATATATTGTTACGAAAAAAAAGATTGCAGTCAGAGTGCAGTATAACTGCAGTATGCTGCAAATGCTGAGTCCAAAATATATACTGTACATGTATATATTTTACTCAGGTAATACTACATCCAAAATACTACAGTCGACTGCAGTTACTGCACATTTATTGCAGTTCCAAAACCGCAATATTTTGTTGTAAGGGTAACTTGGAAAACCTGAGGAGAAGGGATTTGCTCGGTCAATCGGCAAATCCCTTTCAGATTTTAGGCCATTTGGAAATCACGGCTCAATCACTGCTCCGTCCAATCTGCTCAGTGTTGTTTTCTGTCACTAAAAGACAGAACGCTCAATGCTCGCTGGCTGTGATTGTACAGTGAAGCTCCGTCCTCTCATCAACCAGCACTTCAGTTCAGACAATCATCCATGCCCTTACCTGTGTTTCTCTCCTATCCGTCTCCATGGCAACCGCCTCTGCTTGATCAGGCTTCTATTCATCGAGTGACACTCCAATGACCAYTTCATGGATCAATGAAACGCACCCATCTGGATAAGAAAATATAGGAGATTTATAATAATGATGACCCAGTTGGTGTTCGGTCTGTTTCAAGTCCAGAAAAGTTTCAATTGAAGCCTGAAGTGAAGTGATGAAAAAAAGCCCAGTGKAAATGGTAAATCAATATGGATGATAAAGATTTGACTGTTTACCAGAGCGGGAAATTCCAGACCCTTGATCCCAGTGAAAGGTTAAAGCAACTTGGCCATTCTCCAATATGCTTATCGGGAAACACACTGCAAWTTYTTTTTTTWATGKTTTTTGATTGTATGGGGTGTTTTATGGTTTGTGAGAGTATTGGTGGAGTGATAGGTGAGGGACTCATATCCATTCATACATCTGCTAAAAAAATCAAAAGTATAATATTCGGGCCACTGCCAGTCTTCGCTCAGCATTTTTAGGACTAGAGCAGTCCCTATGGAGTTATGTGTTGAGTCTTGGGGCCAACGAAGGGAGTGTCAATAAACGCTGTCCAAATTAGGACAGCCACAGAGGCCCTCAGGCTTCCCACTGCTGTCYAATTCAATCGTTCCTTCATAGTCAAAGAGAGAGTTAAACTTCCAACCAACCCTTAGGCAAACAGCTGGGTGGCTGGCCTACCAACAGTGACCCTGTGTAGCTAGTAGCTACCATCGAGAGTTCCCTGAGAAATTCATTACCTCCACAAATTGAACCAGGGCTAAATCCACAATGTTATGACTGATCCATCAATGTCTCTTCTGTTAAGTTTGGCTTTCCGTTATGTAGCTGCCAATGTGCAGCTAAAAGATTTGGACAAATGAACATGGTTACATTTAATCCCTTTTAACTGCAGTGTCATTCACCTGTCCATTTTATCACATTTAGCAGCTTTGTTGTGAATGCTCTTGGCATACAAACTGTTACTGATAACATAAGTCAAAAATGTAAATAGAAAATAAAAGTTATCTATTTTTTTCTTAACAATTTTTTCTTCTTAGCTTCTTAAAGCATTGTTGGTTAAGGGTTTGTAAGCATTTCACTGTAAGATCTACACCTGTTGTATTCGGCGCATGTGACCAATAACAATTGATTTGAATTACCCTTTTTGGCTGTTGTTAGCGTTGATCAGTCATTCGAATGAACCTGTAGAGGTAGGATGAGCAAAACCAACACATAAATAACACATTTTGGATTCCTATGGAGGAGAGATTCAAATGTGACTAGTACTCCTGCTGAACATGGATTCCTCATTCAGTTTACAGCAGATATGTGCTTTACTGCTGTCACTGGCATTGTAAGGAGCCCTAGCTCAAGGCACTGTGGGTTTGCTGGAGATACTGTATGMCGGAAGAGATTGTCGTAGACTGATGTGCTAATGAAAATCTGAGACTGATATTAACACTAACGTGTAGTCTGCTTTACTGTCGTTGTATAAAAWTTTTAAACAAATATTAACAGAGCTACCCTAGCTCACTTTCAACAGAAGCTTCCCACCACTGGATTATCAGTCTTGATTAAAGGAGCAATGACATGTACATTTTTGACTGACTTTACTTGGAAATAAGCCAAATATAAGCATACACAAACAATGAATAGTTGCAAAATATTGAAAATTCAAGAGCCTAAATCCTCATTATAAATACTCAAGGGTAATAGGCCAATGCTAAACGCAGAGGTGGATTAAGAAATGCACTCGTTTTCATCTTGTTGCAGTTCATTATTTCAAAGAGAATAAGGCATTAAGGCATTCTACGACAAACAAAGTCTGATGAATTTCCATGGTAAACAAAAGTCTAATGGCTGTCTTGTTTGAGAGACTGATATAAACACTAACATGTAATATCGACAGTCTGCTTTACTGTCGTTATTTGTTGATTCCATTTGATTTCCCTTACAGGGTTGCGTATATGTGTCACGCCCTGACCTTAGAGATCTTTTTATGTCTCTATTTGATTTGGTCAGGGCGTGAGTTTGGGTGGGCATTCTATGTCTGGTGTTCTATGTTTTGTATTTCTATGTGTTTGGCCTGGTATGGTTCCCAATCAGAGGCAGCTGTCTATTGTTGTCTCTGATTGAGAACCATACTTAGGTAGCCTGTTCCCACCTGTGTTTGTGGGTAGTTGTTTTCTGTTTTGTGTTTTTTCACCTTACAGGACTGTTTCGTGTGTATACCTTGCAGAACTGTTTGTTTGTCGTTTTGTTGGTTTTTGTTCAAGTGTTTCGTATTTATTAAAAGTAATATGGACACTTACCACGCTGCACCTTGGTCCTCTTCTCCTTCTCCCGACGACGTTCGTTACAATATTAAAACGGCATGCTATGTGCATCAACCACTCGGGGAAATTACTATGGTGAGGAGTACTAAAAATAACAGAGCTACCCTATTGACCCTACATAAAAGGTGACTGTCCAATCAAAAATATCAACATTTTGTACAGTATGTTTTAAGTCTGGTTCCACTACCCCACATAGAGCTACCTACTGTAAACATGGCCTCCTTAGACCTAAATATACAGGACAACGACACACAACAGGATAGGTCTGTGCTGGAGCAGCAACATTGCTCTAACAACAGAGGTAGCTAGAGTAATAGCGCATGACAGGACCCTTTCCTGATCTGCCTTCGGGCAGTGAGTCATGTGTGGTTTTAGTCAAGCTGGCCCTCACARGATCTCTCCATTCTAAAGCATATTCTGTCAGCAACGTTCCTACCCCTACAACCTTCTCATGTCACCTTTCAATACTCTACCACGGCGGATCCACTTGCCCCTAAGCCAAGACCAGAACTGACAGTGACCGCTGAGGCTAAGGCCTCGGGCCTTCGTAACGCATCCTCTGCACGCTGGCAGAATGGGCCATCCAACTCCATCTACCCGATCACATATGACAGTATGAGGACTGCAGACTTTCGGAAAGGCTRTTTGTGAACAGGCTGTGACAGCAACACTGACTAACAATACACACCGCTGCAGAAAGCCAAGCTATTTTTATCAGCCCAAACCCAACCAGGTGATAGACGGAGGACAAGGCAGCAGACTCCGACCAAAGGAAGTAGCAGCGTAAAAAAATAATGACATGAAGGAAAATATWAAAAAAAGTGAGGAAAAAACATTGACATCACAACAAGTGAATATCACCTTTCTGTTTTAATTTAAAGCCAACACCTTAGCTAGTACCACTGCTGTCTGCAGAACCACTGTCATAAACCAGTGATAAAAAGTTAATGAAAGTCGGACTTCCAGGCATAAAGCCGGAAACACAATTTAGCGGATAATGCCAAGGATCCTTTTATGGAGGGACATTGTCCCATTCAGGGGAGAACAATGACTGCAATCTTTCACATGGCTGTCCAGTAGTATAGGCACGCTCAGGAGGCTGGCGAGAGGCCAGCCAAAGTTCTGCCATGAAGGGAAGCCAAAATTAACCGACAATGAACATGAGCACTGAAACAAGGTAGCTATGGGAGACCGGATTACGCTGTCACAGTAGCTGACTTTCAACAGAAGCTTCCCACCGCTGCAGTATCAGTCTTGATTAGATGACAGACAGATTGTATTTTGTTTTAAAGGAGCAATGACATGTCAATGTCACATTGCCTTTTTGACTGGAAATACTTGGAAATTAGCCAAAAATATGCATATACAAACAATTCATAGTTGCTAAATATTTAAAATTCAAGAGCTGAAATTCTCATTCTATATACTCGAGGGTAATATGCCAATACGAAACGAAATGTTGCAGTTCATTATTTCAAAGAGAATAAGGCATTAAGACATTCTCTCTGCGACAAACAAAGTCTAATGAACTTCAATGGTAAACAAAAGTCTAATGGCTGTCTTGTGTGAGAGAGATTATTTTAGCATTTCTATTCAATGCATAAAAGGCTCCAGTAGCTTACTATTTCCAACTCAAAACAAAGGAGCTATTAAGCAACAAATGATGTGCTACTTTTAGGAGATTAACAAGACATTACGACAACAAAAATATGAAGTACTTATGAGTTTTGGTGAAGTACTTGGTCACACTTTATTAAATAKTCTTTCATGAACTTTCACTTTCATGTTAAATTCGGTAATAATACTGAGAGAGAAMATTCAGAAAGAAAATCATGTATTTTGGTCACATTAATCGTTTATATTAGAGTATGTTCTCCAAATGCTATGTGGTCATAGAGCATTTCATTTGATAACAAATGTGTAATTACTAGATAAGTAAAAAGGGATCTATACTTTATAGTAGCCAGTAGCATACCATCCTGCATCCCACTGCTAGCTTGCTTCTGAAGCTAAGCAGSGTTGGTCCTGGTCAGTCCCTGGATGGGAGCCCAGATGTTACTGGAAGTGGTGTTGGAGGGCCAGTAGGAGGCACCCTTTCCTCTGGTCAATTTTTTTTTCTCCTAATGCTCCAGGGCAGTGATTGGGGACATTGCCCTGTGTAGGGTGCTGTCTTTTGGATGGGACGTTAAACAGGTGTCCTCTCTGTGGTCACTAAAGAGCCCATGGCACTTATTGTAGGGATGTTAACGCCGGTGTCCTGGCTAAATTCCCAATCTGACCTTCATACCATCATGGCCACCTAATCATCCCCAGCTTACAATTGGCTCATTCATCTCCCAAGGTCTTTGCTATAAATGAGAATGTGTTCTCAGTCAATTTACCTGGTAAAATAAAAAATTGTACCTGGCAGAATAGCTTCAGAATCAACCAAATCATATGAATGTTAATTGAATCCAGCTCAGTGGACATTGTTTTGAGAGCTCTGTAATTTCCTGTAATTCACTCAGATGTAATATAATATGTCTAGTTACTGGCCGTTTCTATTTTCAGCATATCTGCTCAGCCAATCACCATTATACTTAATAAAAAATATGGGAATTGATGGAAACCTATGATGTGAGACTAAATAAAAAAATAAAAAATAAAATTCAACCTTTATTCAGCTAGGCAAGTCAGTTAAGAACAAATTCTTATTTACAATGACAGCCTACTGGGAAACAGTGGGTTAACTGCCTTGTTCAGGGGCAGAACGACAGATATTTACCTTGTCAGCTTGGGGATTCAATCCAGCAACCTTTCGATTACTGGCCCAACGCTCTAACCAGTAGGCTACCTGCCACCCCTCTATTAATAAGTTGACATTTGACCCCTGGCTTGCTGCAGTCTCTTATCATGATTGGTCAATCCTCGGATTGGGTTGGAGCTTCATTTCTCAGAAATAATTAAGTTGTATTTTCAGCTGCAGTGGAAACATTGTGTAATATCAATATGATTATTGATTTCCATGCCTAATTATTTAGCAAATATATTGACTCAAAAAAGTGCCACATACAGTAATGTAAAAGAAATCCATTGCTTTATCGCCAACCTTGCATGGTCAAAAGGCAATAAACAAATATAAGTAGATAATGATTTTCATGCATGGAACAAGAGCAGACTGTTCTAACTTATCTAGACAATGATGCTAAAATTGCCAGTGTTCCAGCTCAGCAAATCAAGTGCTGTGTATTTGTGTGTTGCACGCATGCACACACACACACACATAGTTGCCAGGCATGCAACCATACGAAGAATGATGATCAGGGCTAATGACATGAGAGACGGTGTTACCACAGTGATAAACACAGCAGCTTGTGTCTTGTAGGGAAAATGAGAGGATGCAATGATGCATGATAGCAGCAGCAGGGAAGACTACACCACAATATCATCTAACTTCTGCACAATTGTGTGTGTCCTCTGCTGAAGACACACACCCAAAGCCATGCACCCGCACAGGTTATCCATCCATGAATTAATGCAAGTCGTTTGTTGTTTCTCCTAAGCATCCAACCTTACATTACTACAGTTTATTGACTCCTTGTGAAATGGACAGTAGAAAGCTGCTCCTCTACAGCACGCTGACAAATTGTGATCTATGGTGAGTAAAACTGCTCACATGGGCACCCTAGCCCATCCATTTATCACAGTGTAACTGTAATCAACGTTTATCTGGTTCAGATTATGGCTGCACAGCACTCCATTTCAGTTGTATTAAGTGCATATATGGAATTCAAAATAGCATAGACTATTGCCTCTATCAGTCCCTCATGGTTCTTTATGTAGGCTGACAGTATTTAGTGGGAATTTTGCTGAATTATATCATCAGTATTACTATCAAAGRATCATATATATCCATACAGTTGAAGTCGGAAGTTTACAAACACCTTAACCAAATACATTTAAACTGAGTTTTTCACAAATCCTGACATTTAATCCTAGTAAAAATTTGCTGTCTTAGGTCAGTTAGGATCACCACTTTATTTTAAGAATGTGAAATGTCAGAATAATAGTAAAGAGAATGATTTATTTCAGCTTTTATTTCTTTCATCACGTTCCCAGTGGGTCAGATGTTTACATACACTCAATTAGTATTTGGTAGCATTGCCTTTAAATTGTTTAGCTTGGGTCAAATGTTTCGGGTAGCCTTCCACAAACTTCCCACAATAAGTTGGGTGAATTTTGGCCCATTCCTCCTGACAGAGCTGGTGTAACTAAGTCGGGTTTGTAGGCCTCCTTGCTTGTTGAGAACAGATTACTTTTTTGAGAAATTTCCTCTGGTCTGAGGAAACAAAAATATAATGTTTTTCATATTGATCATCGTTATGTTTGGAGAAAAAGGGGAAGCTTGCAAGCCGAAGAACACATCCCAACCGTGAAGCACGGGGGTGGCAGCATCATGTTGTGGGGTGTCTTTCTGCAGGAGGGACTGGTGCACTTCACAAAATAGATGGCAACATAAGAAGGAAAATTATGTGGATATATTGAAGCAACATCTCAAGACATCAGTCAGGAAGTTAAGCTTGGTCCAAATGGATCTTCCAAATGGACAATGACCCAAGCATACTTCCAAAGTTGTGGCAAATGGCTAAGGACAAAAAGCAAGGTAGTGATGGCCATCACAAAGCCCTGACTCAATCCTATAGACAATTTGTGGGCAGAACTGAAAAAGCGTGCG
>NC_036845.1:16189885-16204231 GCF_002910315.2 Salvelinus sp. IW2-2015
ACACGCACATGCGTACGCTTGTACATATTCTCACGCGCACATACGCGTACATACAAACACACACACGTGGGGTGGAGGAGGAGTTCCAGATGTGTGAGTGATCATGAATGACAAAGGGATCTGTGTCAAAAAACGGGTGAGAGTGCAGCGGTGGCGGTTGGTGGCGGTGTCGTTGAGCGCCGGCGGGTTCCTCTGTGACCACTCCTCCGAGAAGCCTGTCATCTGATACAGAGCCCTGTGTAAGCACCCTTGGCACTGTTAGAATACCCCTAATAAGGAGGTCTTATGAATTATAGATCCCTGTATAGTACCCCTCCACGAGCAACACAGTGCTCCTTTAAGATACATATTCCCTTTAAATCCAAAGGCTTTACTCTCTCTCTCAGTCTTGGCTTTCTGAGTACAGCTCTAACTCTCCGAGGCACGGAGCTATGGATGCCCCAGAATGAGAAACCAATTAGGGGCTGCAAGGTTCCCTCAACCCATTTTYCTTCCCTCCTTCMTTCTACCTTCCTACCCCACACACTAGGCTATTCCATGATCCTTTAACTTCTCTCTGCTGGTTGGCGCTAAAATCCCTCAAGCTTGTGCTCCATTCTAGACCGAGGCTACACCAGGGCTATCCACTGTGTGTCTTGGGTTCTAGGTGAAGCTACCTCCTGCTCTTCATGCTCCCATACCCAATAATCAGACCCCATGGATGGGCTCTTCTGACAGATTGGCAACCCACTACCTGCTATTACTCTGTGTTCAATCATGCTGTTTGCTACCAGACAACAAAACAGTGCAATGGCCTCTAGATTGCTAACCGTGTGAATTCCATTTAAATGCATTAGCTAGCTGACATGTGGCAGTCAGTGTGAGGTTTTTGATGGGATTACCCTGATGCCTGATGGTCAGTCTATTCCCTTGCCTCATTGTGCATTCAGGAAGCACCACCAGCTACAAATCAAGGACAGACCAGGGTCTGTACTTAAGAAWCTGTGTCCTAAATGGCACCATATTCCTTATATGTAGTGCACTACTTTTGACCAGGGTCCATAGAGAAGTATTGCACTACGTAGTGAATAAGGTGACATTTGGGACAAAGCCAAGAAGCTAGGCTACATATAAGAGTATCACCTGTCTGATGGTAATAGATATTGGCAAGGAGGCCCTGGCACGCTTGTTTGATGACATTCACAGTCCAATGCTGTTTCAGCCGTATTCAGCCCGTGTGTCAATAGCACCCACAGATTGTCTGTAGACTGTATGTATACACTTTAACAAGAGAGTGATGTAGATACAGWATGTGGTCATTGTGACAGCTTGGGTCGTTTCACTGATGTCCTATCTCAAGGAATTCAGGCCGGGCAGGGTGAAATCTTWGACAAAATACATTTTCTGTAGTTTGTCAGGGAGCCAAATGACGCCGGACCAGTCAGCCATGGTATTCACATTAAGACAGATACTGTAGTTAATGACTGGTAGGTTACAACCCTGAATATGAAACAGTTAAACTGATAAATCTACAGCGCAAATTAACCTCAACATTGATYTGAATACGCTAATCTGWWTWTWTTTTTTTACCCCCTTTTTCTCCCCAATTTCGTGGTATCCAATTGCTAGTAATTACTATCTTGTCTCATCGCTACAACTCTCATACGGGCTCGGGAGAGACGAAGGTCGAAAGCCATRCGTCCTCCGAAACACAACCCAACCAAGCCGCACTGCTTCTTAACACAGCGTGCCTTCAACCCGGAAGCCAGCCGCACCAATGTGTCGGAGGAAACACTGTGCACCTGGCGACCTTGGTTAGCGCGCACTGCGCCCGGCCCGCCACAGGAGTCGCTGGTGCGCAATGAGACAAGGATATCCCTACCGGCCAAACMCTCCCTAACCCGGACGACGCTAGGCCAATTGTGCGTTGCCCCACGRACCTCCCGGTCRCGGCCGGCTGCRACAGAGCCTGGGTGCGTACCCAGAGTCTCTGGTGGCACAGCTAGCGCTGCAATGCAGTAACCTAGACCACTGCGCCACCCGGGTTGGCCTAATCTGTACTTTTAAAGCAGATACTCTCTTATCACCTACCTAAGAACCTTTTTAAATTAGGAATTGGACATTGAAGGACAGTTGACTCAGAAAGAGCAGACTAGAGAAGATCTCTTTCCAAAAAATGAAAGACTTACTATAGCAGTTGCTTTTGTTACATTCCCCTGGCTATTTGAATAGGAATTCAGAAAAAAGACCTGCATTCAGTATCAGTTGTGGGCCCACAAATGAGAGTGCAGCGAGACCTGGTATTCATAGACAAACCTACTGTAYCTTCAGGCTGTACCTCAGTTATATGTCAGCACACAGACAGTATCCATTCCATACTTCTCACGCTGCACTCTCTCCYCCTCYCTCACCGGCAGGTCACAGGGCTGAGAGATAAGCAGGGCTACATTGAAATATTCAAAGGCAGTCGATGCCTGGCCCAGCGTATTAATGCCGGGTCAGTCTCCAGGTCTTCAGGGGTATGGATGAAGATGGATGAGGATGCTGATGATGGTGGATGAGGTGATAGTACAGGCTCAGTGCTATCAGTAGCTTGTCTGTTCCCTAACAGGCAGAGCCCTCTCCTGGCCATTCTGGCTCCCTGTTGCTCAGTTTCTCTGGTAATTCTGGCAAATGCCAGATGGGCTGGACAATTTTTGTTGTTGGGTGTGCAGGTTAAAATTGGCAAACAAAAACAGTAATGTTCTGTATACAGTTGAAGTCGGAGGTTTACATACACCTTAGCCAAATACATTTTAACTCAGTTTATCACAATTCCTGACATTTAATCCTAAAAACAATTCCCTGTCTTAGGTCAGGATCACCACTTTATTTTAAGAATGTGAAATGTCAGAATAATAGTAGAGAGAATGACTTTCAGCTTTTATTTCCTTTATCGCATTCCCAGTGGGTCAGAAGTTTACATACACTCAATTAGTATTTGGTAGCATTGCCTTTAAATGGTTTAACTTGGGTCAAACATTTCGGGTAGCCTTCCACAAGCTTTCCACAATAAGAAGTGTGAATTTCGGCCCATTCCTCCTGACCTGAAGACCTGAAGGGGGACGCTTGCAAGCCGAAGAACACATCTCAACCGTGAAGCACGGGGTTGGCAGCATCATGTTGTGGGGTGTTTTGCTGCAGGAGGGACTGGTGCACTTCACAAAATAGATGGCATCACGAGGCAGGAAAATTATGTGGATATATTGAAGCAACATCTCAAGACATCAGTCAGGAAGTTATAGCTTGGTCACAAATGGGTCTTCCAAATGGACAATGACCCCAAGCATACTTCCAAAGTTGTGGCAAAATGGCATAAGGACAATAAAGACAAGGTATTGGAGCGCCATCACAAAACCCTGACCTCAATCCTATAGAAAATTTGTGTTTAGAACTGAAAAAGTGTGTGCGAAGACCTGCTCGCACACACTTTTTCAGTTCTAAACACAAATTACAGTGAATTCTAAGTTTACATTTACATTTAAGTCATTTAGCAGACTTATCCAGAGCGACTTACAAATTGGGTGCATTCACCTTATGATATCCAGTGGAACAACCACTTTACAATAGTGCAAGTTAAATAAACAATTGTTTTAAGTCTGTAAACAATTGTTGGAAAATGACTTGTGTCATACACAAAGTAGATGTCCTAAAAGACTTGCCAAAACTATAGTTTGTTAACAAGAAATTTGTGGAGTTGTTGAAAAACAAGTTTTAATGACTAAGTGTATGTAAACTTCTGACTTCAACTGGATATACAGTATATACACAGTGCATTCGGAAAGTATTCAGACCCCTTTACTTTTTCCACATTTTGTTACTTTACAGCGTTATTCAAAACTGTATTACGTTTTTACCTCATCAATCTACACACAATACCCAATAATGACAAAGTAAAAACAGGTTTTTAKACATTTTTGCAAATGTATAAAAAAAGAAAAATGGATATAATACATTTACATAAGTATTCAGACCCTTTACTCAGTACTTTGTTGGAGCACCTTTGGCAGCGATTACAGCCTTGAGTCTTCTTGGGTATGATGCCACAAGCTTGGCACACCTGTATTGGGGGAGTTTCTCCCATTCTTCTCTGCAGATCCTCTAAAGCTCTGTCAAGTTGGATGCGGAGCATCGCTGCACAGCTATTTTCAGGTCTCTCCAGAGATATTTGATCGGGTTCAAGACCGGGCTCTGCATGGACCACTCAAGGAAGTTCATAGACTTGTCCCGAAGCCACTTCTGCGTTGTCTTGGCTCTGTGCTTAGGGTCGTTGTCCTCTTGGATGCAGAACATTCGCCCCAATGTGAGGTCCTGAGTGCTCATGAGCAGGTTTTCAGCAAGGATCTCTCTGTACTTTGCTCCGTTCATCTTTCCCTTGATCCTGACTAGCYTCCTAGTCCCTGCCGCTGAAAAACAAGTTCAATCTTGGTTTCATCAGACCAGAGAATATTGTTTCTCATAATCTGATAGTCTTTTACTGAGGAGWGGCTTCCGTCTGGTGACTCTACCATAAAGGCCTGATTGGTGGCGTGCTGCAGAGATGGTTGTTCTTCTGGAGGTTCTCACATCTCCACAGAGGAACTCTGGAGCTCTATCAGAGATGACCATCGGGTTCTTGGTTACCTCCCTGACCAAGGCCCTTCTTCCCTGATTGCTCAGTTTGGCCGGACGGCCAGCTCTAAGAAGAGTCTTGGTTCCAAACTTCTTCTCTTCAAGAATGATGGAGAACACTGTGTTCTTGGTGACCTTCAATGCTGCAAACATTGTTTAGTACCCTTGCCCAGACCTGCGCCTCAACACAATCCTATCTCAGAGCTCTAAGGACAATTCCATCGACCTAATGGCTTGGATTTTGCTCTGACATGCACTGTCAACTGTGGGACCTTATATAGACAGGTGTGTGCCTTTCCAAATCATGTCCACAGGTGGACTCCAGTAAAGTTGAATCAAATCAACTCAAAATGTATTTATATAGCCCTTCTTACATCAGCTGATATCTCAAAGTGCTGTAGAGAAACCCAGCCCAAAACACCAAACAGCAAGCAATGCAGGTGTAGAAGCACGGTGGCTAGGAAAAACTCCCTAGAAAGAAACCTAGAGAGGAACCAGGCTATAAGGGGTCAGTTCTCTTCTGGCTGTGCCGGGTGGAGATTATAACAGAACATGGCCAAGATGTTCAAATGTTCATAAATGACCAGCATGGTCAAATAATAATAATCACAGTAGTTGTCGAGGGTGCAACAAGTCAGCACCTCAGGAGTAAATGTCAGTTTGCTTTCATAGCCGATCATTGAGAGTATCTCTACGCTCCTGCTGTCTCTAGAGAGTTGAAAACAGCAGGTCTGGGACAGGTAGCACGTCCAATGCAAATTAATTACTTAAAAATCATACAATGTGATTTTCTGGATTTTTGTAGATTCCGTCTCTCACAGTTGAAGTGTACCTATGATAAAAATTACAGACCTCTACATGCTTGTAAGTAGGAAAACCTGCAAAATCGGCAGTGTATCAAATACTTGTTCTCCCCATTGTATGTACGGCAGACCAAATCGGAAAGATAGGTAGGCAAGCCCATGTATGCTTCGTAGGTTAGCAGTTAAACCTTGAAATCAGCCCTTGCCTTAACAGGAAGCCACTGTAGGGAGGCTAGCACTGGAGTAATATGATCAAATTTTCGGGTTCTAGTCAGGATTCTAGCAGCCGTATTTAGCACAAACTGAAGTTTATTTAGTGCATATCCAGGTAGCCAGAAAGTAGAGCATTGCAGTAGTCTAACCTAGAAGTAACAAAAGCATGGATAATTTTTCTGCATAATTTTTGGACAGAAAGTTTCTGATTTTTGCAAATGTTACGTAGATGGAAAAAAGCTGTCCTTGAAACAGTCTTGATATGTTCGTCAAAAGAGAGATCAAAGTCCAGAGTAATACCGAGGTCCTTCACAGTTTTATTTATTTGAGACGACTGTACAACCATCAAGATTAATTGTCAGATTCAACAGAAGATCTCTTTGTTTCTTGGGACCTAGAAACAGCATCTCTGTTTTGTCCGAGTTTTAAAATAGAAAGTTTACAGCCATCCACTTCCTTATGTCTGAAACACAGGCTTCTAGCGAGGGCAATTTTCGGTCTCACCATGTTTCATTGAAATGTACAGCTGTGTGTCATCCGCATAGCAGTGAAAGTTAACATTATGTTTTCGAATGACATCCCCAAGAGGTAAAATATATAGTGAAAACAATAGTGGTCCTAAAACGGAACCTTGAGGAACACCGAAATTTACAGTTGATTTGTCAGAGGACAAACCATTCACAGAGACAAAACTGATATCTTTCTGACAGATAAGATCTAAACCAGGCCAGAACTTGTCCGTGTAGACCAATTTGGGTTTCAATCTTCCAAAAGAATGTGGTGATCGATGGTATCAAAGCAGCACTAAGGTCTAGTCGCACGAGGACAGATCAGAGCCTTCGCCGGGCTGACTGAGCCATTAAAACAATCCTAAAGATTGATTCAATACATCGTTTGACATTTCATCTGCTTTTAGTGAACGCGCTTCGTGACTTTGGATGTTTACCAAACCGCTAACAAAGTAACTATTTGAATAAATGATGGACATTACCGCCATGTTTAGTTTTGCCCAACAACCTAGTCGAGCACAGACACGGTCTCAATGGGGATAGCTGAGCTGACTACACTGACTGTGCTAGTGGCAGACTCCACTAAGCTGGCAGGCTGCTAATAGCCTGCTGCTGGCCTGCAGTCCTATTTCATTGTGGAGCTAGAGGAGTTAGAGCCCTGTCTATGTTGGTGATAAGATGAGACGCACCCCTTCCAGCTAGATGGAGTCTGTCACTCCTCAACAGGCCAGGCTTGTCCTGTTTGTTGGTGAGTCCCTGAAAGAGGGCCAATTATCTTTTTTTAAAAAAATTTAAAATTATTTATACACAATTCTATCTTTTGGGGGGCAGAAACGCTTTTCAACCGCGATTGAGTGTGAGGCTCGATCACTCCCCCTAACTGGAGGGCCAGAGACAATTATCGATGGACGACACATCTTTCTAGCTGATTTACAGGCTGAAGCTATGTGACCTCATGACGGTTTCATTTCCTTGACCCAACATGGTCTTGTGTCCGACGTGGATAAGTAATCATCTCTATACTCTCTACACTCGCCAGTTTTAGCTTTAGCCAGCACCATCTTCAGATTAGCGCTTAACGCTCTCTAGGGTACGTGAAACGTTAGCGTCCCACTCTTCAACAGCCAGGTGAAACTCAAAACAGCAAAATCAAACCATAATTTAAAATTCTTCTCAACCATATCATGTATTTATTCACCATTTTAAAGATACACTTGTATGTAACTACAGCCACATGTTCGATTTCAAAAGAGCCTTTACGAAAAAGCAAACCAAACGATTATGTAGGTGATGCCTATTCACAGATATACACAGCCATTGTTTTCAGCCAAGAGAGGATTCACAAAAACAAGAAATATAGATCAAATTAACTCACTAACCCTTTGATGATCTTAGTCAGATGTCACATCATAGGACTTCATGTACACAATACATGTATTTTTGTTCGGTAAGTTCATATTTATATCCAAAAGAATCTGAGGATTTACATTGCGCGCTACGCTCAGAAGCTTCCAACAATCTCTTATTGTGCAGAGAGCCACATCATAATTTTCACAGGAATACTCTAAGGACTACTCTAATAAATAACATGCCTAAAAGAGTCAACATACAGACTTTATGCATGGAATTTTAGATGCACTTCTCCTTAATGCAACCGCTGTGTCAGATTTCAAAAAAGCTTTACGAAAAAAGCAAGCCATGCAATATCATGCGGCGCTCAGAGCCCAATCAAGACACAAATATATCCGCCATATTGTACCAGTCAACAAGAAGTTAGAAATAACATTATAAACATCACTTACCTTTGATGATCTTCATCAGAATGCACTCCCAGGAATCCCAGTCCACAATAAATGTTTGTTTTGTTCGATAATGTCCATCATTTAGTCCAAATTCCTCCTTGTTATTCTAGCGTTATAACTTTCAAAACTCACGACCGCGGGCAAGTCCAGCGGAAAAATACGACGAAGAGTTAAAAAAGTTTATTACAGTCCGTAAAACATGACGAGAACGAAGTATAGTATGAATCAAATTCTTACACGATGTTTTAAACGTAATTCTTCAACATAATGGTCACCCGAATCCGTTTAGAGACTTCCTTTGAAGTGTTCAAGCAAGTAGCAGATGGACCATCGTGCGCTGCCAATGAACTGCGCATCAGTTGTCAGTCAGAGCAATTGTTGCAGGTCACTGGATAGACCTTACCTAATCCCCTCTCATCGGCTCACCCATTTCACAGTAGAAGCAATCATGACACAGCTTCGAAAGACTTGACATCTAGTGGAAAGGCCTAAGTAGTGA
Organism: Salvelinus sp. IW2-2015; assembly: GCF_002910315.2. Classification (NCBI taxonomy): domain Eukaryota; kingdom Metazoa; phylum Chordata; class Actinopteri; order Salmoniformes; family Salmonidae; genus Salvelinus; species Salvelinus sp. IW2-2015. The sequence goes on from NC_036845.1 coordinate 16,198,341, forward strand.
AACTGCAACATTACCCTAATATCCACCAACATTGATATCTTCAATAGGAGTGAGATTGAAATCTGACAGACCCTATTCTAAACCCACTTCCTGGTCATTGATCAAAACTTTGCGTCCTTATGTTTTCTCAGTGTATTTTTGCCTGCCACAATGATACGTCATTACTAAGACGTCTTTTATCTCACAGACGATTCACGTTTTAGAAATCTTTCAATTGTCAGTGTTTCTATCCGAAATCGTACCCATGATATATGCATAAATTCTAGCTTTTATCTTTGAGACATGCCGATTTATACTGACTTGAGTTCGATTGCTTTTCATCCCGGAACATGAGAAATACTTAGCTCACAACCTACCCCAACGAGATCTAGTTTAAATCAGTGGTAAGCACCTGCCTCCCTACAGTCTAAAGCAGGTTCATGATTCGCTGGGGTAGTGATTTTGATCTTTTAATGTCTAATACTGCAGTCAGGAGTCGACCAAGATGACTAAGGTATTTCCAGATTTTTTCCAGAACCTAAATGTGGAGAAAGCTTCACGGCGTCTTCAGACCCGCCGTAACGGAGGTAGAGTGAGGAAACCAGGAGAAGGGCTCGGCCTTGACTCCGACCGCTGCTTAATGGGGAACCGCGTTGAAAGTCTGTCGGCTGAATGAGCGACACCGGTGAGCATTCCTACAGCATTTCCCTCCAAAAGCCATGAGAAAGTTTCCTGCTGCGGGACCGTGCGAGGGATATACTGACGTTACTATCTGTACTTACTGGTGCACAGATGCTGTTCATCCTTTCCTACACTGAAATTACCCTTGCCTAACCAATTGCGTTCTGAAGCTGGGCTTGCCAGCAGCTATCCTCGCCATAAGGCGATCCTTCTCTTGTTATATTATGAGTACAGCGACTGCAATATAAGGCATCATGTTAAAAACTTCTACTTGGTACTCATCCCGGATCGGAGCATCCTCATCAGTAAAAAGCTGACTAGCATAGCTGCATAGCGCCACAAGTAAATACTAGCATATAAATATCATGAAATCACAAGCCAAGACACCAAATGAAAATACACATCTTGTGAATCCAGCCATCATTCCGATTTTTAAAATGTTTTACAGCGAAAACACTATGTATTTCTATTAGCTAACCACAATAGCAAAGAACTCAACCGACCATATTTTATAATTACCGCATAGGTAGCTATCACAAAAACCGACCAAATAAGAGATATAATTAGTCACTAACCAAGAAACAACTTATCAGTGACAGTATTATAACATGTTATACAATAAATCTATGTTTTGTTTGAGAAAATGTGCATGTTTCAAGTAATAAATCAAGTTTTACATTCACACCCAAAGCAGCGAGAATAACTACCAGAGAGGCAACGTGAAATACCTAAATACTCATCATAAAACATTTATGAAAAAACATGGTGGTACAGCAAATGAAAGACAAAACATCTTTGAAGTGACCAGCCAATATTCAGATTTTTTAAGTGTTTTACAGCAAAAACAAATATAGCATTATATTACTTACTACAATAGCCAACCACACAACCGCATTCATTCACCGCCAAAGGTAGCGATACGCAAAAAAAACAGCAAAAGAATATAAAATGATTCACTACCTGACAAACTTCATCAGATGACAGTCCTATAACATCATTTACACAATACATATATGTTTTGTTCGAAAATGGCATATTAGCGGTACAAATCGTGGTTTTACCATGTGAATACGTAGTCAATGCACTAAATTGTCCTGAAAATCTTGGACAGTCACTAATCTAATCAAATAACTCATCATATAACTTTACTAAAAAATACATTGTTTGTACCGCAAATGAAAGATACACTAGTCTTAATCAACCGCTGTGTTAGATTTTATAAATAACTTTAGGACGACTACAGCTTACGTTATAGCGAGACAGCGCCCAAAATAAGGCGGAAAATATGACTAACATTTTCAACAGAAATACAAATAAAACATCATAAATGGTTCCTACCTTTGATGAGCTTCCATCAGAATGTTGTACAAGGAAGTCCTTTGTCCAGAATAATGTTGTTTGTGTTGTAGAATGTCTCCTTTCTCCTGTCGAATTAGCAACCAAAGCTAGCCATGTGGCGCAAACGTGCCCAACTTCAATAACGCAAAAAAAGAAAATTCCGAAAATCGCAATAAACGTTCAATAAACTGATATAACTCGGTTTAAAATAACTACTTATGATGTTTTATCACATATATCAAAAAAATCAGAGCCGAGATATCTAACGTCTATACCGAAAGCTTTCAGAAAGCAATCTGGGTTCCTTCTCGCGCCTTCTAAGACAATGAAAATTCCAGACACGTCATTCCAAAAGCTCTTGTTCGGCCTCAGATCAAGCTAGACACCCCATTCCACCTCTCACTGCCTGTTGACATCTAGTGGAAGGCGTATGCAGTGCACGTAATCCATAGATTTCAGGCAAATTAATAGGAGGCCCTGGAACAGAGCCTCGATTTCAGATTCTTCACTTCCTGACAGAAGTTTGCTGCAAAATGAGTTCTGGTTACTCACAGATATAATTCAAACGGTTTTAGAAACTAGAGAGTGTTTTCATATCCAATAGTAATAATAATATGATATTGTACGAGCAAGAATTGAGTACGAGGCAGTTTAATTTGGGCAGATTTTTTACAAAAGTGGAAAATAGCGCCCCCCTATGACCAAAAGGTATTAAATCCCCAAATTAATTAGCCATTGATATTAGTGCACAGAAAAATGGCTGCTGCAGCACTCCATCACTCTACTTCTTAGTCAAATAGCCCTTACACACTCTGGAGGTGTGTTGGGTCATTGTTCTATTGAAAAACAAATGATAGTCCCACTAAAGGCAAACCAGATGGGATGGCGTATCACTGCAGAATGTTGTGGTAGCCATGCTGGCTAAGTGTGCCTTGAATTCTAAATAAATCACTGACAGTCTCACCAGCAAAGCACTGGTAACTCTAATGAACCTATCCTCTGCAGCAGAGGTAACTCTGGGTCTTCCTTTCCTGCGGCGTTCTTCAAGAGAGCCAGTTTCATCATAGCGCTTGATGGTTTTTGCAACTGCACTTCAAGAAATGTACAAAGTTCTTGACATTTTCCGGATTGACTGACCTTAAAGTAATGATGGACTGTCATTTCTCTTTGTCACGACTTCCGCCGAAGTCGGTCCATCTCCGTGTTCGGGTGTTGTTCGGCGGTCGACGTCGCCGGCCTTCTAGCTATCATTGATCAATTTTTCATTTTCCATTGGTTTTGTCTTGTCATCCTACACACCTGGTTCCAATCCCATTCATTACATGTTGTGTATTGTCCTTGTCAGAGATTGTTTRTCGTATGTAGGTTTGCTATTTGTTCTGGTGTGCGACGGGTTTTGCCCCCTATTACGTTATTTTTGTATACTTTGGTTTTCTGAGTTAAAAAAAAAAAGTTTATTAAACAGCTCCGCTTTTACCAAGTTCATTCTCCTGTGCCTGACTTCCCTGCCACCAGCACGCACCGCATTACACTCTTTGCTTATTTGAGCTGTTCTTGCCATAATATGGGCTTGGTATTTTACCAAATAGGGCTATCTTCTGTATACCACCCATACCTTGTCACAACACAACTGATTAGCTCAAACGCATTAAGGAAAGATCAATAGTAAATATAATATGCATATTGTACGAGCAAGAATTGAGTAGAGGCAGTTTAATTGTGGCACGATTTTTTTACAAAGTGAAAACAGCGCCCCCCGATTGACAAAGTTTAACCCCAAATTAATTAGCCATTGATATTAGTGCAAGAAAAATGGCTGCTGCAGCATCCATCACTCTACTTTCTTAGTCAAATAGCCCTTACACACTCTGGAGGTGTGTTGGGTCATTGTTCTATTGAAAAACAAATGATAGTCCACTAAAGGCAAACCAGATGGGATGGCGTATCACTGAGCAGATGTTGTGGTAGCCATGCTGGCTAAGTGTGCCTTGAATTCTAAATAAATCACTGACAGTCACCAGCAAACTGGTAACTCTAATGAACTCTATCCTCTGCAGCAGAGGTAACTCTGGTCTTCCTTTCCTGCGGCTTCTTCAGAGAGCACAGTTTCATCATAGCGCTTGATGGTTTTTGCAACTGCACTTCAAGAAATGTACAAAGTTCTTGACATTTTCCGGATTGACTGACCTTAAAGTAATGATGGACTGTGTCATTTCTCTTTGTCACGATTCCGCCGAAGTCGGTCCATCTCCGTGTTCGGGTGTTGTTCGGCGGTCGACGTCGCCGGCCTTCTAGCTATCATTGATCAATTTTCATTTTCCATTGGTTTTGTCTTGTCATCCTACACACCTGGTTCCAATCCCATTCATTAATGTTGTGTATTGTCCTTGTCAGAGATTGTTTGTCGTATGTAGGTTTGCTATTTGTTCTGGTGTGCGACGGGTTTTGCCCCCTATTACGTTATTTTTGTATACTTTGGTTTTCTGAGTTAAAAAAAAAAAGTTTATTAAACAGCTCCGCTTTTACCAAGTTCATTCTCCTGTGCCTGACTTCCCTGCCACAGCCCGCACCGCATTACACTCTTTGCTTTTTGAGCTGTTCTTGCCATAATATGGGCTTGGTATTTTACCAAATAGGGCTATCTTCTGTATACCACCCATACCTTGCACAACACAACTGATTAGCTCAAACGCATTAAGGAAAGAATATTCCACAAATTAACTTTTAACAAGGACACACTGTTAATTGAAATGCATTCCAGGTGACTACTCATGAAGCTGTTTGAGACAATGCCAAGAGTGTGCATAGCTGTCATCAAGGCAAAGGGTGGCTACTTTGAAGAATCTCAGTATAAACACTTTTTTGGTTACCACATGATTCTACATAATACATGAGGGTAGGTAGCAACACATCTTTTCCTGTAGTCCAGATTGTGGACTACAGGAAAAGGAGGACCTAGCACGCCCCCATTCTCATCGACGGGGCTGTAGTGAAGCAGGTTGAGAGCTTCAAGTTCCTTGGTGTCCACATCAACAACAACTAGAATGGTCCAAACACACCAAGAACAGTTGTGAAGAGGGCATGACAAAGCCTATTCCCCCTCAGGAAACTAAAAAGATTTGTCATGGGTCCTGAGATCCTCAAAAGGTTCTACAGCTGCAACATCGAGAGCATCCTGACCGGTTGCATCACTGCCTGGTACGGCAATTGCTCGGCCTTCGACCACAAGGCACTACAGAGGGTAGTGTGTACGGCTCAGTACATCACTGGGGCTAAGCTGCCTGCCATCCAGGACTCTACACCAGGCGGTGTCAGAGGAAGGCCCTAAAAAATTGTTAAAGACCCCAGCCACCCCAGTCATAGACTGTTCTCTCTACTACCGCATGGCAAGCGGTACGGAGTGCCAAGTCTAGGACAAAAGGCTTCTCAACAGTTTTTACCACCAAGCCATAAGACTCCTGAACAGGTAATCAAATGGCTACCGGCACTATTTGCATTGTGTGCCTCCCCAACCCTCTTTTTACACCTGCTGCTACTCTCTGTTTATCATATATGCATAGTCACTTTAACTATACATCCATGTACATACTACTCATTGGGCCGAACAACCAGTGCTCCCGCACATTGGCTAACCGGCTATCTGCATTTTGTCCACCACCCGCCAACCCCTTTTACGCTGCTGCTACTCTCTGTTCATCATATATGCGATGTACATACTACCTGCAATCAGCCTGACTAACCGGTGTCTGTATGTAGCCTACTTTTATAGCCTACTTTTTATATTTCTACTTTTATAGCCTCGCTACTGTATATAGCCTGTCTTTTTACTGTTGTTTTACTTCTTTACTTACCTATTGTTCACCTAACACATTTTTTGCACTATTGGTAAGTAA
>NC_036845.1:16205388-16207750 GCF_002910315.2 Salvelinus sp. IW2-2015
TATCCACAAATTAACTTTTAACAAGGCACACCTGTTAATTGAAATGCATTCGGTGACACTCCATGAAGCTGTTTGAGACATGCCAAGAGTGTGCATAGCTGTCATCAAGGCAAAGGGTGGCTACTTTGAAGAATCTCAGTATAAACACTTTTTTGGTTTACCACATGATTCTACATACTACATGGGGTAGGTAGCAACACATCTTTTCCTGTAGTCCATGATTGGCATTTCACTGTAAGGTCTACACATGTTGTATTCAGCGCACATGACAAACTTTGATTTGATTTCCATACGTGTTATTTCATAGTTTTGATGTCGTCACCATTATTCTACAAATGTAGAAAATAGTAAMAATGTGACTAGTTTYAAAAAGAAATTGGGGGCAGAAATGTGTTCTGGAACATGTGAACTTTCATGTGCCTTAATTACAAATGTGTATGCCATCTGTAAATACRAATAAAATTGTCAAATTACGAGCCCAGTTGGTTTAAAGACAGCAACCTTCCTGCTAGCCATGATTGGCTGAGATAATGAGTGCGCTGGACATGCCGAGAGATGAGTTCAGATTGGTCTGCTATATAGMACGCTTCTGTCTATTTGAGCTGGTCAGTATGTGTAGGTAATCCTGTCTAACGTGGCATTAAAAATAAAAATCATATTCGTATTGCGTAGTAAAACTGCATAAGTGTTGCTCTCCACTTTCTGGAGGACCGAGTTTGAAATCAGTGGAATTAGAGTATGATAGCTAAAGAGATGGAGAAAACACCTGTTCTGGATTACATCTTCAAACTAAGGGCAACCATGGCATCCGTGACAGGGAGACGCGTCCATCCATTATGTATACGGGTAAGATAATCTAGCTTGCTACATTTTCAGATATTACATGTTTCTAATTTTTACAGAWAGTGGTTTCATTTCAAGTTAAAGTGTACTGTTGGCTCGCTAGCTAACGTTACGTGTATGATCTTATTATTCATATCTCAGAGCCATTTGCATTGCTAGTTATAGCCTAATCTTAGCTAGCTAACATTAAACYTGGTTGGTTAGCTACCTGCTGATTCATGCAGGATAGTAACATTGTGAGTTGGTATTATGGTTAATTGTTTAGCTAGCTAGCTACATGTCTTAACTTCTCTGCGCTACCATATAACTAGCAAAGCAATAATCGCTCTGAGTATAGAATAAATACATCTCACACACTTAATTGTAGCCAGCAACTAACAGTACACTTTAACTTGAAATTAAAATGACTTTTGTCAAAATTAGAAATATGTTTAATATCTGAAATGTAGCTAAGCTAGCCGTATCTACCCATGCTCTTGAAATCGGAGTAGTAGCCAGAGCGAATTGACCAGCTACGCTATCAACAGTTGTCCACAGTGACATTCTATTGAAATGCTACTTGCATAATTGTGTCTTTTGTACATCTTGGACGCAGAGGGGTCAGATTTTTTTATTTTTAAAAATAAACCATTCCCAAGAGTAACGAACTATTTCTCAGGTCCAATCTAGAATATGCATATTAATTGTACAGATTAGGAATAGGAAAACACTTCAAGTTTCCAAAAAAACTGTCAAAATATTGTCTGTGAGTATAACAACTGATTCTGCAGGCAAAATCTAACCCGTAAGTGATTATTAATATTTTTTAATCTGTGTTTCCTGCCCGTCTTCTTCTATTAAAGGGTATCAACCAGATTCCCTTTCCAATGGCTTCCTGAGCTGTGACCAGGCTGCTTAAGACATAGTTTCAGGCTATTTTATGAAAATGATTTTTCAAAAGTAGTTCAGGTGTCCTCGGATTAGTCCTGCGCGCGAGAGGGTAGCTCTCCATTTTCTTTTTCTCTTATTGAGTAGGTACGGCCGGTTGAAATATTATCGATTATGTTGTTAAAAACAACCTGAGGATTGATTATAAAAAACATTGACATTTCTACGACCATTACGGATACTTTTTGGAGATTTCGTCAAACGGAACGAGCTTGGTTTTCTGTACATAACGCGCAACCCAAATAGCGTTCTTTTGTATAAAAGTAATATTTATCGAACAAAAAGAACATTTGTTGTGTAACTGGGAGTCTCGTGAGTGCAAACATCCGAAGATTATCAAAGGTAAGCGATACATTTTATTGCTTTTCTGACTTTCGTGACCAAGCTAACCAAGCTAATATAAGGCTAACTGTTCTAGCATTGATTGATACACTCACAAGCTTAGATTGCTTTTCGTGCAAAGCATATTTTCAAAATCTGACACGATAGGTGGATTAACAACAAGCTAAGCTGTGTTTTGGATATTTCACTTGTGATTGCATGATTATAAATAATTTTAGGATAAAATTTAAAATGATCCTCTAAAAGATCT
>NC_036845.1:16211357-16249642 GCF_002910315.2 Salvelinus sp. IW2-2015
AGGATGGCCTGAGAAACAGGTGAACAAGTAGGAGGGATATAAAAATCTGAGCTACGYAGATAGACAGAGAGAGGACAATCAGCAACTGGTTAAAGGTGGACTTATATAAATTATTAATTTGAAATGCAAAAAGGGTCRTAGACCTGTATCTTCCATGCTCTGTCTGTTTGATCACATTGCGCACAACAGCCCCTCTTCCTACCAGTTCAAAAAGGAGAGGTGGGGTCTCTCGGTCATGATTGCTGCTACCCCCTTCACTCCTCCCCACAAAAATGATCCTCCCACTGCTCTTGTCTCTTCGGTCCTGATCACTCACTCATACCACTGATTGCTAATATTTAATAACTTCTGCACTGTACTGAAGTAGGAAATTTTTTTGAAGACGTGAGAAATTGCGACTGCTATTTAGCAAGAATTGATGGGCTGATTAGCCGGTTGTGAAGTCATTGTATGCTTGCCTACGTCCCAAATGGCAACCTATTCCCTATGGACCCTGGTCAAAAGTAGTGCACTACATAGGGTACAGGGTTCAATTTGGGACACACACATTGTGTTGCGTAACAATAACCAGCTATTTTATTGTGAGCCCTCGACATCCTGATCACACGCCAAGCAGTAAAGAAAGGGTAGGGGGGGCTTAAACAGCTTAATTCAACTCCATCAGACATTCTGCTAGGTGGCAAAGGAAATCCACAGTGTATGGAAGAGTCTAGAGACGAGTGAGAAAGACTGTTGAGAGAGAGAGAATGACAAAAGAGAAGAGCATTTGGGGGATAGAGATAAAGAGAGCGAGTGACAGAAAGGAGGACTGAGAGCTGATGTTGTCAAAGATACACAGAACATGTTAGAGCAGCCATTTATGAAATTACGATCGCAAGATCATTAACAAGGGAAGGTTTGTCGCTTTTGAGTGACTGAGTGAGTGAATGAATGAATGACGTAGACTCATCATCACCTAAAGCTGGAATCCTAGTTGCTACATTCATTTTTGGAATGATCAATTAACGATACATACCCATTGATTCTTGAAGAAAATAACATAACTGCCATGAGCTTAGTTCAACTGTCATACACTCATCATAACCCAAAATATACAGTTGAAGTCGAAAGTTTACATACACCTTAACCAAATACATTTAAACTCAGTTTTTCACAATTGCTGACATGTAATCCAGGTAGAAATGTTCTGTCTTAGGTCAGTTAGGATCACCACTTTATTTTAAGAATGTGAAAGTGTCAGAATGATTTATTTCAGCTTTTATTTTTTTCATCACATTCACAGTGGGTCAGACATTTACATACACTCAATTAGTATTTGGTAGCATTGCCTTTAAATTGTTTAGCTTGGGTCAACGTTTCGGGTAGCCTTCCACAAACCTCCCACAATAAGTTGGGTGAATTTTTGGCCCATTCCTCCTGACAGTGCTGGTGTAACCGAGTCAGGTTTGTAGGCCTCCTTGCTCGCGCACGCTTTTTTCAGTTCTGCCCACAAATTGTCTATAGGATTGAGGTCAGGGCTTTGTGATGGCCACTCCAATACCTTGACTTTGTTGTCCCTTATGCCATGTTGCCACAACTTTGGAAGTATGCTTGGGGTCATTGTCCATTTGGAAGAACCATTTGTGACCAAAGCTTTAACTTCCTGACTGATGTCTTGACATGTTGCTTCAATATATTCACATAATTTTCCTCCCTCATAATGCAATCTGTTTTGTGGAAGTGCACCAGTCCCTCCTGCAGCAAAGCACCCCACAACATGATGCTGCCACCCCTTGCTTAACGCTTGGGATGGTGTTCTTTGACTTGCAAGCCTCCCCTTTTTCCTCCAAACATAACAATGGTCATTATGGCCAAACACTACTATTTCTGTTTCCTCAGTCCAGGGGAATTTCCTCCAAAAAGTATGATCTTTGTCCCATGTGCAGTTGCAAACCGTAGTCTGGCTTTTTTACGGTGGGTTTGGAGCAGAGTGGCTTCTTCCTTGCTGAGCAATCTTTCAGAATATTTTGAATAGGACTTGTTTTACTGTGGTTTTAGATACTTTTTGTACCGGTTCCTCCAGCATCTTCACAAGGTCCTTTGCTGTTGTTCTGAGATTGATTTGCACTTTTCGCACCAAAGTACATTCATCCTCTAGGAGACAGAACGCGTCTCCTCCCTGAGCGGTATGGCGGCTGCGTGGTTCCATGGTGTTTATACTTGTGTACTATTGTTTGTACAGATGAACGTGGTACCTTCAGGCATTTGGAAATTGCTCCCAAGGATGAGGTCTTGGCTGATTTCTTTTGATTTTCCTATGATGTCAGAGCAAAAAGGCACTGAGTTTGAAGGTAGGCCTTGAAATACATCCAGGTACACTCCAATTGACTCAAATGATGTCAATTAGGCTATCAGAAGCTTCTGAAGCCATGACATCATTTCTGGAATTTTCCAAGCTGTATAAAGGCAAGTCAACTTAGTGTATGTAAACTTCTGACGCACTGGAATTGTGATACAGTGAAATAATCTGTCTGTAAACAATTGTTGGAAAAATGATTTGTGTCATGCACAAAGTAGATCCTAACCGACTTGCCATATCTATAGTTTGTTAACCTGTCTAGCCCGGGGTTCCGCTAGCGGAACGTTTGTCACGAACGTTTGTCATTAGTCACGAAAGTCAGAAATAGCAATAAAAGTCATCAATTACCTTATGAAATTTTCTTCTTTTGGCAATCCTAAAGGTCACGACGAAACAATGAATGGCGTTTTGTTCGATATAATCCATTTTTATAGCCTAACACGAAACATTTTTGTAAACGGCTTGTGTGGAAAATTCAGCGTCCTTCAACTTTGGACGTAACATTCATTGTAATTACTCACTCTAAACGGACGTTTATCCAGTCATGTTCGGTTTCATTACAATCCTCGGTTTGTTAGTAAAACAACCAAACGTCATGGTTCTTTTCCCGGGACATATTGACCGAAAAAAATTGATTTGAACACACCAAACAACGACCTCATTACGCGCCTATCGAATGACCTGTTCTCGTTGATTGACTGTATTTCGGACCAATGACCACTGATCTTCCTGAAATCTAGCTGGATAGACAGCCAATGAACTGAGGTACACGGGAACATGCAATGGTTCGAACCGAGAAGAATAGGCTTTGTTGTAAACCCATGCGTACACACAGCCATTCGCCATTGAAAATTCTACAACAAGTAGCCTCGCCGTTTTACGCGCCGCAAAAGTTATTTTTTGAGCATTTTCAAGGCCTAATAATGGCAAATAAATCAGCCAATCTAAGACGAAGACCAAGTACACAGACTTGCACGATATAATTGAAGAAATAGACAGAGCTAGTGATAGTGAACATCTAGATGAATCAGTGAGATTGAATCCGTTGATTCAGAATTTGAGGAGAGTTCCTATATGGTGAAGACTCAGTTTTGGATCGGTGAGTAACATTGTTTGAAATTAGTAATATCAAATATTATTCATTTGAGTTGTTTGAGATATTTGTATTTTATTTGCCTTATATAAAAATATGACTAGGACATGAAATATAAAGTGCACAAGTATATTGAAATGTAGAAAGTACATATTGCTCTACATTGTGGGTGTATGTCTGTGTGTCTGGACAAAACCTCACCATGGTCACAAATTGTGTATATATATATATGTGTGTGTATAATTATTACCTAATTGTTTACATGTTTTATATCTAAAATGGAATGGACAAAACCTCACCATGGTCACAAATTGTGTATATATAATATGTGTGTGTATAATTATTACTATTGTTTACATGTATTTTATATCTAAAATGGAATGGACAAACCTCACCATGGTCACAAATTGTGTATATATAATATGTGTGTGATTAATTATTACCTAATTGTTTCAATGTATTTTATATCTAAAATGGAATTGACAAAACCTCACCATGGTCACAAATTGTGTATATATAATATGTGTCTTTGTGTCTGTCTTTATTTCACAGTCCCAGCGATTCTGATTGGGAGCCAAGGTGCAAATCCCCCACTGAAGCTGGTCCATCCAGCTGGACCCCTGCTGTATCCGGCACCACACCTACCCCGCCCGGCCATCAAGGGGTGGTAAGCCGGCGGCAAAGAAGCAGAGGAAGGGCAGCTGTGAACCGTCCAGAGCGTCCAGCGTGGAACCTGCCAGAGCGGAGGAGGACCGTTGGCACTCTGTTCTTGAGGAGGATGTGGCCCCACATCTCCACTTTTCCGCCCAAAATGCCCAGTAGGCCCTCAATTGGACCCAACTTCAAAATACAGCCCCATGCAACTTTTCCAGTTGTTCTTCACCTCGGCAGTTGTTGATACCCTGGTGATGAACACAAATAGGTATGGCGCTAAGAAGCAGGAAGGCAAGACAGAGGCATGGAAGGACATTTCCATTTCAGATCTGTTTTGCTACCTATCTATGGTCATCTACATGGGGCTGGTGAAGTTGAAAACCCTGAAACACTACTGGAAAACTGCACCCCTCTATCAACTGCCTTTCCCCTCAACGGTCATGTCTTGCAAGAGGTTTCTGACAATTTCACGGGCACTTCACATCAGTGACCCAGAAGTTGATAAGGACAACGAGACGAAACGAGGCACGGCAGGGTTTGATAAGCTCTGCAAATTAAACCTCTCTACCACGATATCGTTGAGGCATGCAAGACATATTTTCAGCCCGCCCAGAACCTTTCCATAGATGAGAGAATGGTAGCCTCAAAGGCCAGAATTGGCCTAAAACAGTACATGCGTACAAACCGACAAAATGGGGTTACAAGCTGTTTGTTTTGGCCGATTCTGCGTGTGCATACACGTGAAATTTTTTTTGTCTATGAGGGGAAGAACACTTGTGCGAGCGGTAAGGGACTCAGTTATGACTCTGTGATGCAGTTATTAGATTTCAAGCTGCTGGGGAAGGGCTAAACTATTTGTAGACAACTTCTACACAAGCCCTACCCTGTTCACAGACCTGAGGAAGCTGGAGATGTGGCCTGTGGCACCATTCGGACCAACAGAGTGGGTTTTCCAAAAACCAGGGTGAACGACATGCCTAAGCGGGCTGAGCGGGGTACCATGAGATGGATCCGTGAAGATGGTTTGCTCTTTGTGAAGTGGATGGACACTCGAGAGGTAGTCATGTGCTCCACTATTCACAAGTCCTTCGGTGGGGATACGAGATCACAAGTCCTTCGGTGGGGTTCGACGTTTGAAAGGTCCTACAGGCGCTTGGACCGCCAGAAATGTCCATTCCAGCTGCTGTGCAGGATTACAATAAGAGCATGGGAGGTGTAGACCTATCGATGCGCTGACAGGATACTACAATGTCCTTCACAAAACCATGAAATGGTACAAAACTTTGTTTTATCATTTTATTGACATTGCTGTGGTGAATTCCTTCATCCTCCAGAAGGAAATGGCCAAAACTGTGACAGCCCCCATCTCACAGCTAGCCTTTAGAGAGCAGCTCATCCAGGAGCTTGCTAACTACAGCAAGAACACTGTAGCACCTTCTGTCCCCTCTACCACCTCTGTCCCTTCTGCTCCAACCAGCGGTACGCACATGCTGAAGTTCATCATTGCAGGCAGGATGTGCCTCAGGGAAAAGGGGCTCAGTAGGGCGGCTTCGTTGTTTTTTTTTCTTGAATTTTTCAAATATATATTTTTTGGTATGTTAGAATAATTGTTTTGTATTTTGTATATAGTTATTTGTATCATTGTACCAATTCGGCCACTTGGGTACATTTGGGAAACTTGTGAGGGACACCTGGTTGACTTCATGCTCAATGGCATGTACCTCACTCATTCCTGAAGGTATCCATCTGAAACTTTGGTCAAATACTGTTGCCTACCTATGTTCTGATTTGAAATTATCCCCAGTATCATAATGAATGTTTGGCCTTTCTTGTTGATTTTTAAAGATGCAACAACAGTAAAAGAACAAAAAACGTCTGTTGATTTCCTTGTATTTTCTTCTACCAGATCTATTGTGTTATTTTCTCCTACATTCAATTCACATTTACACAAATTCAGAAGTTTTCCTTTCAAATGATACCAAGAATATGCATATCCTTCCTTCTAGGCCTGAGCTACAAGCAGTTAGATTAGGGTATGTTTTCAGGCGGAAATTGAGAAAAGGGGGGGGAGGCTGTCCCAAACAGGTTAACAAGAAATTTATGGAGTGGTTGAAAAACGAGTTTTAATGACTCCAACTAAGTGTATGTAAACTTCCGACTTCAACTGTAAGCTTGTTTTACAATTTAAATGTAAACAAACACTGTATAGCCTAAAACATGGTTAAAACTATCATTTTGATATCATGGATGGTCAGTCCTTGCATCCATAGCTCTGTCTATGAATGTGAGAGTGGTTAAATTTCCCTCAGCCCTTTACCAAAACAGAACCTGGTTGATGACTTTGTTATGCGCACACTCTCCATTTGTTACGTGCATCAGTGCTTCATTGGAATCACCTGTACTCCTTCACGTTTTGATTGCCTTTCCTATATCTGCCTGTTTCTCTGTTTCATCCCCATGTCAGCATTAATGTCGTTGTGTTTTTCATGTCCAGACGCTGTCTGTCTTGTTTCATGTCTGTTTATTAATTAAATGTTCACTCCCTTTATTTGCTTCTCGTCTCCAAGCATCTGTCCTTACAATATCAAAGTAAACTTGGAATCACGCGATATGTAAGGTGGTCCTCCCACTGCAATTAGGCTACAGATGAAATAAGTTATGATGAACACAGAGTAGTGAAAGTTGTATTTTTTCATTCGGTACATGGAAATTTAACCACAAAGTTAACTTTTAACTGCACTACATGATCACACAGAGCCTTTAGCCTACATACCCTCCAATGTTCTCTGCTGCTTAGCAAATTACCTACTTTACATTAGTCACATAATAGAGTCACTCAAAGCATGATAGCGATCATGTACACAACCGTTCAAAATTGGGGTCACTTAGAAATATCCATGTTTTTGAAAGAAAAGCACATTTTTGTCCATTAAAATAACATAAAATTGATCAGAAATACAGTGTAGACATTGTTAATGTTGTAAATGACTATTGTTGCTGGAAACGGCAGATTCTTTACGGAATATCTACAAAAGCGTACAGAGGCCCATTATCAGCAACCATGACTCCTGTGTTCCAATGGTACGTTGTGTTAGCTAATCCAAGTTTATCGTTTTAAAAGGCTAATTAATCATTAGGAAACCCTTTTGCAATTATGTTAGCACAGCTGAAACCTGTAGTCCTGATTAAAGAAGCAATACAACTGGCCTTCTTTCGACTAGTTGAGTATCTGGAGCATCGGCATTTGCTGGTTCAATTACAGGCTCAAAATGGCCAGAAACAAATAACTTTCTTCTGAAACTCGTCAGTATATTCTTGTTCTGAGACATGAAGGCTATTCCATGCAAGAAATTGCCAAGAAACGGAAGATCTCATACAATGCTGTGTGTTACTCCCTTCACAGAACAGCGCAAACTGTCTCTAACCAGAATAGAAAGAGGAGTGGGAGGCCCTGGTGCACAACTGAGCAAGAGGACAAGTACATTAGAGTGTCTAGTTCGAGAAACAGACGCCTCACAAGTCCTCAACTGGCAGCTTCATTAAATACTACCCGTAAAACACCAGTCTCAAAGTCAACAGTGAAGAGGTGACTCCGGGATGCTGGCCTTCAAGACATTTAGCCATTTCACACCGGTTACACGAGGCAGGAAATCCAAGGAAACGCCAACTCTAATCATTATTCTTTAAGCCAAAGACTTGGTATGTCTTTCAAAATACTACACAGCTGTCAAGGGTAGAGTAGAGAAATAGTGATTCATATTTAATATTGACAAAGTGACAATTCAAAAGTAAAATACTTAGAGAATAGCCCACTTCCATGATGATAGCTGTGGTGAATTACCTTCAGATCTGTCATTTSTGCTACTCATAAAACAGGTATCAAAAGACTGGAGGATCCCCCGTGCTGACATTTGGATATTTGGTTTACACYCCTTTGATATTTCAAAAGAGCCCAGGTTTAAACATGTCATCTTTGAACATTCACGGAGTTTATGCAGGATGTCAGAAATCAGACAGTTACTTTAAAGGGGTTGGAATCCACTTAGCTTTCATCTAGTGCATTTTTTGTACTTAAATCCGACACAGCAAGCTGCCATAAACTCAAAAGTTTGAGGACATTTCTACAACATCTCTTTTATGCTGTATGTGTAACCATCAGTCTCTCGATCCATAAAACACCACAGGTATTATATTAAATACCAATTACCAGTGCATACTGTATATCCCCTGTAAAACAGTTTACTGATAGGCCTATGGCAAATCTGATGGAAAATGTAATACAGTCTCAAACTCACTCTCATCTCTCTTCTATAAAGAGCATAATACGTCACTCCAAAGAGTATTGCTCATTCACTATGGATGAATATGGATATGAATGAATATCTCTTCGTCCTCAGCACCTCACACTATTGGCCTGTCCATCACTATACCGGGAAAAGACGAATCAGCGAGAAATGGAGAATAACACATCACCCGATACGCCTGGAAGGCCCTTGCCAAAGCCATAGTACTCATAATGAAATATTAATCTGCGGTTCTCCACTAATGATAATGCACTATCAAGCATGAGCTGGTTGGAGTAAGCCAGGCAATTCCTCCATCACACAGCTGTTAGAGAGGATAACCCCTCTATTACGACTCCACAAATTAGATTTGTATCTGCAAATCACAAAGTGGATAAAGTCTGGTGGTCCACTCGTGTTTATTAATTCTTACAGCCCCAAATCCTTCAGATTGTTGTACTCTCGACCCTTCGGCTCTGTATTACATATTGGGGCGGCAGGTAGCCTAGTGGTTCATGTTGGACTAGTAACCAAAAGGTTGCAAGATCAAATCCCTGAGCTGACAAGGAAAGATCTTTCATTCTGCMCCTGAACACGTCAGTTAACCCACTGTTCCTAGGCTGTCATTGAAGAGAAGAATTTGTTCTTAACTGACTTGCCTTGTTAAATAAAGATAAAATCTTGTATGAACAAATTAATGAGAAAGGTAATTGACACAAGTCTGTACAAGGAACTAGACTTGTCTGTCTGTGTTACTGTCTCCCACTCGTCCAACCTTTTTTTCAACCCCTCTCACACACCGGCATGCACGCACGCACACGCACACAAACACCACACTCYGCCTCTCTCTGAGTCATAAGCACTTGTGAACAAGACAAAATGGTAACTGATTAGAAGTGAGTGCCCATACAAAAGAGCTGTCCTTACGCAAAGCTCTTGAATTAATTCTAGCTGCATTGAGGTTAYATTGCCATGAAATCAATATGTCTCCCAAGCATGCACACAAAGGTATCCACTCCTATGACACTTGCCTTTTGAAATACAAGAAATCAAATCTACAGAGGCAGTCCTATTGATTGACAGAAAGTTCAAAAGGAAACATTTTTTTCATTTGGCTTCAAAGGGAACRTGGCAGTGTCTGCACACACAATCCGAGTCTCTTTAACTTTAAATGAATTTCAGTCTGGGGAAACATTTTCYGTTTAAAACATTAAGAAAAGCCTCAACTCAGTGGGAGATGGTATCGGAGCAAATGTAATGAAATCACAGATCTTATCCTTGGAGAAAGCCCGAATGTTGACAGTGATTTAAAACACAGAGCYACCTAGCAGAGTGGAATCCTCTTATCCACTAAGAGAAAGCTAAAAAATCAAGTAAAATGTTGCTTCCATCCATAAGGGATAGCGAACAGGATAGCAAACATCATTTTTGGGTGTGTTTAATGGTATTTAAAATGACCTCAACACCAGTTTGTATAATCCAAAGTAACATTTGAAACATGTTTAAATTAAGTACATACAGTTTAGTGGGATGCTCAGTGGGGCATTTGTGTGAGGACAAGACAAGGTCTGGATTCAAATGCTGTTAGGTGTGTTGAAAACCCAGGCTAGTTTGGCAACACTCAAACACTGGACAAATCCTCTGCAACATTGTACCACTGATGCCAAGTTTATGAATAAGGGGAAGAGGGTCAAAGAGAAGAAGTATCTCATACTCTCTCMCTCCCCACGGAACCTCCAGGTAGTACACTTGATCTATTACACWATGTAAKKATGTTTCACTCTATAGACWATGGTTTGCTTTTGCTTTCCTATCCCTACAGTTACTTCTCATTGTTTTCCAGAATGGGCTCCAGAGGAGAATAAGGACGGGGCAGCCCAGCCAGCAGGCTCCTGGCACGGGCCTCCTGCCCATCAGACTTGATAGAGGGAACAGATGGAGCTCTCTGAATGGGGAGGTCTCACATCCGCTCCAAGCCCTTGGAGCCCCGCTCTGGCCCACGCCACGCCAGCCACCCTGAATTCAATACAGCCAGCTGTGCATGGCCCTTGCAATTCCATCAAAGCAATTGGCCCATTCTTTTATTGTCCAAGCCTTAATCCATAATCCTTAGGACAACCTGTGCTTTGTGGAATGTGTGTTTGTGTGTTTGTGTGTTACCCACCTTTGGTGATACAATAGCCACAATAAAAAGAGAGCAGATTTGAGTAATAGACAAAGTCGGTGGCTCGGTCCCTATGGATACTGCTGTTGTAATTGTACAAAATGAAATGGATGTTATTAAATGATAAGGGTTGTGCTATAACCTCTGAATGAAGTGGCCATTTTAGTGTGGACCCTCTCCCTCTTGTATTGATAACTATATTTTATACACTGTGATTTATTCAGCAAAGCTCCAATTGTATAGCTTTGTGACTAGTGCTGAGCAATTAACCTATGTTTCCCTTTTTATTTGGTTATTAAACAATTATTTGACCGACGTCGGTTCAATTACTTGAATTCCATTTTCTTTTTTTGTGAGCCCAACGCGCAGTTTCTCTAGAGAGAAATCAAATAATTCACAAGAGAAATCAAGTCAAGAACTATGTGGGACACTGGGCTGAAGGAAGTTGTAGTTTTCATTAAGCAAATATTCAATGTAGATTAGCTCAAAAACGTGGTAATTAACTACAATGACCATAATCCATTGTGCCTGTTTTTTCCATCTCGGACTAAGACGGATCAGAGAAGAAGAGACGAAGTGAGAGGTTTCACTTATCAAAATCTGTCCACAATAAGCMCAATGCATTTCTATGGGCTTATGTTGAACCTAAGCTTGTCGCCTGCCTTTCCGCCTTTGGGACAACAACTTCCATTGTTAGGGTGGAGACATGAGCATCTCAGCATTAAAGTATATTGTTGTGGAATATTCGAATCAAGTGAGAGAGACATTTCTTCAAACAATCATCTTTATTCAATGTCCGTTAATTATTGCAATAATGAGACTAGTCAACCCAACACTCTTGACTGTTGGGCCGAGCAGCCTAACCTTTACAGAAATGCAGAGTTCTTTATGTAGCTGACACTAAGAATGCTTAGTCATGGTTGCAGATTGGGGCATCCCATGCAGATTGGGGCATCATAAGCCACTCTGGGTTCATCCTGTCGTTATCTGCACGGGGGTTGTTGTCTTAACCCCACCCTGGCTTAGTTTCCCAGATGCCAGGATGATTTAGAGACAATGAGGGATTGTTCTAAACTCTTCCAGGCGATCTCTATCTCGGTTACACCCACCACATGCACTCTTTAACTAATTTGTCAGCTCAAGCCATCTCTAGTGACCATACACTCAGATTAACTGCAGGGAACTAGAGTGGAGGCCATAAAAACACAGCATTAGTAGGACAGAAATGTCTTCCTATTTGTTAAGTATTAATTGTTAACCATTAATAACAAATAAATCAGGTAAATACATAATTTTTCTCTCACAGTTTACAGATCTCTGGACAGATACACTTTCACTCCTGCTCCGTTAGGTTAGATACGTACACAGACGTATAGACCGCATGAGAGAGGAATATAAACAACACAACGGCGAGAGGGACAGAGACGTGAAAGTATGCCTTATCTACTTTGAAGAACTAGTCAAATTATTCCGTCAGACAGCTCTGCAGCATACTTAGGCAGGCTAGCTAAATAGGATAACTAAATAYAGTATGTGGAGCACATAGGTTAGATGGTCTGGATGGCTGACTGATACTGCCTGAGCAGAGATGAGATGATGACTTTAACGAATGAAAAATKKTAATAAGTAATATAYACAACTGAAAAGTTTAATTMATTCATAGTAATTTCCTATTTTTCTAYTGATGTCTACCCAATGTGGTCCTAACAGAGACAATGGAATAATTTTTTGGCTTTGGAATTTCCATACAAAAAGCTCTAAAATCATTGTAATGTCATTATTTCATAATGCACTTAGTGTTAAAAAATGCATCGAAACCAAAATTGAAAACAGTATAGAATTTGTTTTTATGAAACCAAATCCAAACCGATCTCAAGAAGCACTAATCGCTCAGCACTATGTGTGATAGCTGCAGTAGTGATTGACACACTTCTATTCAATTTTGTAAAAACTGCCGAAATGTCTGTATGTGAGAACTAGAACCCCTGTATTCAATTGAATAGATTCCACATTAGTATCCTACTTCTTCTACTGTGTCAAAAGAGCCATTGTAGCTGTAGTACAACTCTAGTAGTACCTCACCTACTATATCAAAGGTAATATATTGAGACTAGAGTTTGCTCTCCGACAGAATCAACATTCCCAGTTGACTGAACKCACTAAGTTAATGTACCGGGCATATGATTAATGAGTGCCCAGATGATAATAATTTTGTCCACTCATTTTCAAGACATGACGCACACATCTCATTTTGGAGAACTGCAACAGTGACTCTTTACATAGAGGAGTACGTCAGTCGTTCTTGGTAAATATGCCTAGTAATCGAACAATACTTTTAAACACTTTAAATMATTTCCATATATCGCTGCAATCTGCCAATTTTAGTGAAGGTGCATCTGTCTTGACTTGGTAATGCACCWACTGTAATGACACTGTTGGAGGGAGGCAAAGACTGATGGACGTTTGTAGTCAAAGTGCTACAATTGTATTTGGAAGCATTTCATTGTCCAACTCACGGCATTGTTGACAATTACCATTCCTCCCACATTCACAACATATTGGATCAGTCCATCCAGCCCCTCCATTTAAAAATGTCTGTCTAATGCAGATTAGGCAAAGTCTTTCCAATATCTCTATTTTCACCTGTCTGTTATACAACTCCAATTGGTTTGTTTTTGTCCAAGCAGGAGCCTCTATTTAAAAAGGCACATACTCCCAATTACAATTTTTGGGGTGCAGGTTTCCCAGGTATATTTGAATCAATATACATTTGAATTAATCTTCTGGATGAGGYAACGGCTCCTGTATGTTTTCTAATAGATAATGAAACAAATGATTCTGGTTTTAATTGGTTTGGTTTACGATTGCATTTTTTCTGTATCCAGCAGTTTTCAACTAAWGATGACACCSTCCAGCTCAGTGCAGGTTTTACATGGAACTCCTGCTTCCCTTGAAGAAAWGTCCGAAAAGACTGCTAAGGATATGTGCTCACACACAGTATTTTCACATCAAGTTTTTTCATTCAGCTCCTCCTCTGTCCTCTTAGCCTAGCCGACCCGCAGTA
The DNA here is from genome assembly GCF_002910315.2 of Salvelinus sp. IW2-2015. Lineage (NCBI taxonomy): Eukaryota > Metazoa > Chordata > Actinopteri > Salmoniformes > Salmonidae > Salvelinus > Salvelinus sp. IW2-2015. The sequence goes on from NC_036845.1 coordinate 16,224,954, forward strand.
AGTGTCTATTCTTTTTCTCTTTGCCAAAAGCCCGTAATAACCTCCATAATCTGCTCAGTTGTTTCTCATTTCTTATTCCTCATCGATTTTCMTCATCGTTCATAAATCCCTCCATGAATCACCCTAAGCTGCCCGCTCACACACTCCGGGTGATGTTACAGCACCCAATCGATTGAATGCCCTGAGCACACCAAGAACAGTGCACTAGTACTATTCAATATAGTACAGTATACCCCATGCATGCTAAGATGTTTCATTGAATTTCATAGTTGGACTCACACACTGGATAGCTTCAGATGTGACGCTTTAGAAATGTGTTTGTTGTGTGTGTATAGGATTTAAGCACAGTRATGCCTCAAGCTGTACCATAACATTTGATGTTCTGCATGTTGTAGGAATTGTTAACCCCAAAACTTATTTCAGGAGTTTTTTATCCAATATGGGAATCTCCATGAGGCCAAACGAAAGTGCTCCACCATCCCCTCCCATCAAGTATATTAAACCGTACAGAGCACTTGGTGATAGTCGCTTGCTATCCGCAATCACAGCAATTTCCTCTGGATGGACCTGTGTCAGTGATGTTTCACAATTGTCTGGTAAGACAATGCCATGGGGGAGTGATAGCCTCGAGGGATTACCAACTTGGAAGATGGAAGCAATGAKAAATGTGGCCTTGATGGAGCCCTGTATGAATCTAACTAAATTGTAATTTACCTCAGGTTCATTCYGCTTGCTGTTCTTGCAATTGATCCAAGTTTGTTTGTGAATAACTGGCCTAGCTAATCCATTATGTTAAGATTTCATCAAAGCTATTTGGGAGAAAATAGCTAGAGGACATTTGCAAGGAATCTTTCTTGGAACGCATCYGTCCAAAAAGGCTGAGCTAGAATTATTCTTGGGGGTTTAGAAGGASTTTCACAACATCCCACAGATCACCTGATGATATGTACTCTGTGGCCAGGCGGCAGATTAGGCTAGCTGAGTGCATAGGAATGAGCGGAGCAGGAGTTCACACCATGTTACGGCTGTAAAACAGTACTGAGAGTACCTGAGAGTGGACCAGTTTAGTGGATTAAGGAGTGCCTTAGCGACGGCCGAGTCTCCCGGGACACCGGGCTTAATCAATGCAGACGCGCTCTCTGGGATGCTTTACAGGTTATGCAAATGAACGAGGCTCCAATGTGACATTTTGAAAGCCCACGATGGATAACCCCTATTAACCGAGGCTTTGACAGATCTTAAAAGGTACTTCCCCTCCCATGATGGAGGTTTATTTTACACTACCCCCTCTTTTAAAATGATTTGTGGCGAGAGTGGGGATGACGGTTAGTCGGAATAAGGAATAAAACAAATAGACGCCCTCTCGGTTGAAGTGCGGAGACCATCTGTGAAATGGACTTGGGGCATGCAGCGCGGCTGTCAAAAGCAGAGCTTTCATAGTCAGTTCTCTACATATGCAGTATGTAGGTTTCCCACTGCCTTTGACCAAAACAAGCAACCTCTGAAGGCTGAAACACAGCCAATGTTTATCACTCCCTGTTTTTATAGTGTAGGTATTGTAGTTTGTATTTATGAGATCACACATGRGATTACTATGACTGCTAAATTACACATAATTACTGTTCACTTACGAGGTCCAGGGCCTACTGCTATGATGCAGAGGTAGCCTATTCCTTCAGTTTAGGGTGATGGTGGAAAATACACACTGTAACAGCGAGCAGGCTATTTTCTTATCCTAATGTGCCAATCAAGGATAGCTGAGACATAAAACATTTACTTTTTCAAAACAGGTTTCATTTGGTGTGTATTATTTTTGAACTACATGTTGACCTCTCCTCCAAAACCAAAACTGCACTTCTACATTTAACCAATAAAATGATAACAACAACATAAAACACCTCAGTATTAGACGGTAAAAGCTCCTGCCAGCTGTAGTCAGGAAAAAGCAGRCTGTTGATGGACTTTCTGACACCAGCCCTCAATTAGAGGTTGCATGCAAAATCACTGATGTCACAAGCAATTATGGCTGTAATGTTCTCCAAATTACTGCATTTTCTCTACCTAAAAACACTTCAAACATTGACAGTTTGGTACAGTAGGTGTTCAGAGAGAACTTGCATTCATTCACTTACAGTTATGTGCTTCTACCTGTCTCTAGTAAACAGACTTCTGCCACCAAATGCATTACTTCCTATATCTTTGTTTCTGTGTGGTAAAATAGGAAAAACAGAGTAAAGCTTTCATAAGACTACTACAGTATGGCCCATAGGAAAACAGTCAAATTAAGTTGAATGTTCGGGGAAAATGAATAGTTACTCTCTGTCCATGAAGCAGAAAGAGAGTAAAKTCACTAGGGAGTGTCTGCTGCTTGYGACAAAGGGCCTGCCCTGAGTCATAAATACTTAAAAAGGTATTGGAAAAAGCTCGAAATGCAACATGAAAGTTGARAGGAGAAAAGCTATGATAATTCCTGGATATTGTTCAGTATATTCCATGCTGTTTACCAGTGATCTAGTTCCTTTTTTTCCAGCAGCATGCAACGGTTTTAAAACAAGAAATCTGCTTATTAACAGWGCATGAATGTAATTCAACTTTTGCATATTACGTGGATAGTCAATATATATATATATACTGTATATATGTGCTTTATTGAAAGAAGAAAGAATCCTTGTGTAGCTCTCCAGATTTTCTAGCCCTACTAAGTAAGAACGAATGGTATACAATAGAATGGTATACATATGGGGGAAACAACCATCCCAGCCTGTAGATTTTGCTGCAAATAGACAGAATCATTAGATCATTTTGGTACTGTCCGTATGTAGCTTGTCGCAGGTTCAGGAATGGCTCAAGTTTAGCAACATTTTCCTGGAGCTAACGCTGCAAATAGCACTGCTGGGTGATTTAAAACGTCACAGTCAAATCGATCAACAATATAGTAATACTCTAAGYGAAAAATCTATTATTTAATTTACAATACGTAGAATCTTTGAGAGTAGAAAGGTTCAGAACTTTTGTGAAACATCACAGCACAGTTGAAAAATACATGGAAAAAAATAATAATATTGGATGGTATTCAGAGATAGATGGGTGGGATTGAGTGAAGCTGAAGGATGGGACTAAAAACAAATAAAAGATAACTATTGTAAAATATAATGTGTCCGTAAAATGTATATAGTATGTATAAGCTGGAAGTRGAAGAGTTGTTGCCCATTAGTTTACTCCAATTAGGGGAGGGGTGGTAGGGTCAGGGGAAAATAACAATGGAAAATATAGTATATATCCAGTCAAAAGTTTGGACACACCTACTCATTCCAGAGTTTCTTTATTTTTACTATTTTCTACATTGTAGAATAATAGTGAAGAAAAGTGYTAAACAAATCAAAATATATTTCATGTTCTTCAAAGTATCCACCATTTGCCTTGATGACAGCTTTGCACACTCTGTYGCGACCGTCGTAGAAATAATTTGACCAAGGTGCAGCGTGAGTAGAGTTCCACATTTGAATAATAGTGAAACTTCCAAAACAACAAAAATATAACGATCGTGAAAAAATGTAGCRCACATAGGCACTCATACAAAACAATATCCCACATCGCAGGTGGCAAAAGGAACACACTAAGTATGATCCCCAATTAGAGGCAACGATTGAACCGGACTGATGACACGCTCCTCAGGGCGGGGAGCCGGCACAGGACGTACCTGGCTGGGAAGGCGCACTGGAGGCCTGGTGCGTGGAGCCGGCACAGGTTTCACCGGACTGATGACACGCTCTTCAGGGCGAGTGCGGGGAGCCGGCACAGGACGTACCTGGCTGGGAAGGCGCACTGGAGGCCTGGTGCGTGGAGCCCGCACAGGTTAAACCGGACTCATGACACGCTCCTCAGAGCGAGTGCGGGGAGCCGGCACAGGACGTACCGGGCTGGGAAGGCGCACTGGAGGCCTGGAGCATGGAGCTGGCAAAGGTTGTACCGGACTGATGACTTTCGTCTTAGGGCTTGTGTGGTGAGCCGGCACAGGACGTACCTGGCTGGGAAGGCGCACTGGAGGCCTGGTGCGTGGAGCCCGCACAGGTTAAACCGGACTCATGACACGCTCCTCAGAGCGAGTGCGGGGAGCCGGCACAGGACGTACCGGGCTGGGAAGGCGCACTGGAGGCCTGGAGCATGGAGCTGGCAAAGGTTGCACCGGACTGATGACACGCTCCTCATGACGCCTGCGCTGCAGAATACACCTAACCAACATCTCTCTCCAATATCCCTCCTCCAACTGCTCTATCGACTCCCAGACGGTCTTTGGCTCTCTCCTCAGCTCGGGCAACCGCCCCTTGTGCCCCCGCCCCCAAAAAACTTGGGGTTGCCCTTGGGTTGTTTGTGGCCGCGGACCCCGGCGTTGTCGCTGTCCTCCTTTACTCCTCGGCGACTCAAGGAAGGGTCTCGCATCCACCCAGTATCTCTTCCCATGTCCAACTCTCATTCACCTCCTGGGCATGCTGCTTGGTCCTGTAATGGTGGGATATTCTGTCGTGACTGTCGTATAAATAATTGGACCAAGGYGCAGTGTGAGTAGAGTTCCACATTTTAAWAATAGTGAAACTTCCAAAACAACAAAGATATAACRATTGTGAAGAAATGTAGCGCACATAGGCACTCATWCAAAACAAAACAATATCCCACATCGCATGTGGGAAAAGGAACACACTAAGTATGATCCCCAATTAGAGGCAASGATTAWCAGCTGCCTCCAATTGGGAACCATACGTGACACTCTAGGCATTTTCTCAACCAGCTTCATGATATAGTCACCTGGAATGCATTTCAATTAACCTCTCTTGGGTACGTTAGCGTCCCACCTCTTCAACAGCCAGTGAAACTGCTGGGCGCCAAATTCAAATACAGAAATACTCATTATAAAAATTCAGAAAACAAAACATATTTTCCATAGGTTTAAAGATKAACTTCTTGTGAATCCAACCACGGTGTCATCAAGGCAAAGGGTGGCTACTTTGAAGAATATAACATATATTATGATATATTAAACACTTTTTTGGTTACTACATGATTCCATGTGTTATTTCATAGTTTTGATGTCTTCACTATTATTATTACAATGTAGAAAATAAAGAAAAAASCTTGAATTAGTAGGTGTGTCCAAACTTTTGACTGGTACTGTATATGTTTGCATATATTTACCCAAACATTTATGGGGGATTGGAAAGAAGCCACAATTGATGGAAGCCACAACATGAACACATCTGATTGTCYCCATCGTACCATAACATATTTCACTGTGGGACAACAAAAAAGTCATGTTGCATCATGTCATTAACATCTGTATCGCAAATGACTGACGCTTCAYCCTACACTCATCACGGTTTGCTGCTCACTGGTTTATCTTGCCATTATTGTTTAATTAGCATGCCTTAAAGTGACCATCAAGGCTTCCAGAGGCTCCCACTCCATGTACCTTAATGTATCTTATGGAGTCATTTCTTTACAGGGGGGTTCCATAGTCTGGTTATGGGTATGTAGTGTAGGGATGCAACCATGGAGACGGTTCATAAACTTTMATCGGCCCATTTACTCCCTAAGTATTTCACTTTAGGTTCACTATCGTATAAGCTTCCTTCCAAGGACTCCTTAGTCGAACACTGAATCACCTGGTGTGACAATTGAAGCAATAATTTTTGTTAAAGGGAAACTTCACCACTAAGACACTATTCCGGGSTGTTTTTCCAATCTCCCTACATAATTATGAGTGATGGGTGTGTTTCAAACGTAATTATGCACCATAGCGGTATTTTGGTGATTTTCAGCCAATGACGTAATTTGTTGAATGAGCCTGCTGTCTGATCTAAAAATGTATGGCGTTTTGTAGTAATTATTGTGGCCTGTTATTTTTCGCCGATTGCACGATCACGCTAGCAGCACGTATATATGGTTGTCCTTGTTCAATAGAGCGGATGTTCCTGTCTGCCACGACATTGCAGGATATGTAGGTTGACCCATTTCCCCTGGCTATTTAAAGACTACTACGAGAGCCCTACTTCCTTGTTCCGACCCTTGAAGGCAGCCTTTTTAAAATGGGAGTGGTACTAGTTTCTAYAGGTTCACGGGGAGTTACCATGCACTGTCTATCTGAGATGGCTTGCAAAATAATTACAATGGCTGCCTCTTTTCACACGAGGCAGTGTTGTTTAGTACAGTATAATTGTGTCATCGATTCGACAATGACGGGGCTTGCTAGTACCACTACAAGTTGAGCTAGCTAGCTTTGTTGCTATACCCAAAATGTATTTTAGCCAAATGTTATAGATGCCAAGCTAGCCTCAGTGCATCTCATTAGGACTAGGAGCAAAACTGGATAAATGATTTGATGATGATGATGATGAAGATTAAAGGTGTGTTACGTGTGTGTTACACACAATAACGCTCTTACACACAATAACGCTTGGTGACCTACAGATCTTATTGGGAGTTTGTTCTACGTGGGGAGAACAAGGCACAGTACACCGAATCCTCTTGCCTGCATGTGTTGTTGGGRCCATTTGAACAATTCAACAGGAGATTAGAAAGGTCYATAACAACAATMTCCCCTTGTATGAAAGTGACTTTGAACACCTCACAGCACCCCCCAAACAGTTTTCCCTTTGTAGAACTGTAGTATTTATTATACGCGTAGTATATATTTTTTCTAATRTATATATGTCATACATTGCCTTCACTGTTCCTGCATACTTTGGTGGTTAATTTCTTTACTATCAAATAAGGAGAGACAAATTTATCACACAAGTCAGAGTTATACTTAAACTAAATCTTTATTCACTTATTAAAACCCTTTCATACGTGAGATCCAAAGATCTCTAACGGTCGCCCGTGATGTTAGAACGTTCTCTCCACTGTTACGCAACAGTACATGTAATCCACGCTGCCCTCAAACGAAGGCACCCAGCCTGTTTTTATTTATAGGCTGTTTTCAACTTCAAATTATTTTCKAAGAAAAGTTTGAATTGAGGTGTGTTCCGCCTCATTCATTCACATAAAAGTAGTCATTTTTACTTTTGCGGACCAATTAATTATTTTGACATTTCTGACATTCCGACTCCGGACAAAATTCCCCAAACACTTCCCAATTGTTTGTGCAGTTCAAGTGTCACGCCCTGGCCTTAGTATTCTTTGTTTCTTATATGTTTTAGTTAGGTCAGGGTGTGACATGGGGTATGTTTGTTGTTTTTGTCTTGTCTTGGGTGGTTGTAGTGTCTAGGGGATTTTGTTAGATGGTAGGGTTTGTGTTGAGTGAATGTTCTTAGGGAAGTCTATGGTTGAGTGAATGTGTCTAGCTATGTCTATGGTTGCCTGAGGGTTCTCAATCAGAGACAGATGTTTTTCATTGTCTCTGATTGGGAGTCCAATTTAAGGTGGCCATAGGCATCATGTATTTGTGGGTAATTGTCTATGTTTAACGTAAGTAGCTTGTGTGTGCACTTTCGTTTGTAGCTTCACGATCGTTTGTTGTTTTGTTTAGTTTGTATAAGTGTTTCGTTTCGTGTTCATCTTCGTCATTAAAATAAAGAGAAGATGTATTCATATCCCGCTGCGCCTTGGTCCGTCTCTCCACACGATCGTGACATCAAGTCTGCAGACATTTACTCATCTCCCATCCTGCACACCCATGTTCACATTTTCCGTCTGTTGCCTGCATCGCAGTCATAGTTGTTTTCGTTACCAATAATAACTTTGGAAATGTGTGTGTTTCTATCAAAGTAAGTGTCTTATTACGTTATAATAGTTTCTGCATGTCGTGTTATGTCGTTTTTACTGGAGCATAATATTTTTGTGTATATTCCTTATAACGGCAGACACGCGAGGTAACGTTACTCATTTCATAACCTTTATGGTGTTATACTCAATGCTTAGGTAGCTAGCTACATTCTTCTATTAGCTCTGGAAAACAATGCTAATTGCGTCAGAGAAGTATTAGCATGTGTTGTATTTTGAAGCTACCCTGGCCTTATGACTCCCAAGTGGCGCAGCTGTCTAAGGCACAGCGTCTCAGTGCTAGAGGCGTCACTACAGACACCCAGGCTCAAATCCAGACTGCGTTTCTATCAAAGTAAGTGCCTTAATTACGTTATAATAGTTTCTGTATGTCGTGTTATACCGTTTCTACTGTAGCTCACTGTGTATGGAGCCTAATATATTTGTGTATATTCCTTATAACCGCGGACATGCGAGGTAACGTTACACATTTCATAACCTTTATGGTGTTATATTCAATCGTGCTTATGTAGCTAGCTACATTCTTCTATTACAGTCGTGGCCAAAAGTTTTGAGAATGACACAAATATTAATTTTCACAAAGTCTGCTGCCTCAGTTTGTATGATGCAAATTTGCATATACTCCAGAATGTTATGAAGAGTGATCAGATGAATTGCAATTCATTGCAAAGTCCGTCTTTGCCATGCAAATGAACTGAATCTCAAAAAAACATTTCAGCCCTGCCACAAAAGGACCAGCTGACATCATGTCAGTGATTCTCTCRTTAACACAGGTGTGAGTGTTGACGAGGACAAGGCTGGAGATCACCCTGTCATGCTGATTGAGATCGAATAACAGACTGGAAGCTTCAAAAGGAGGGTGGTGCTTGGAATCATTGTTCTTCCTCTGTCAACCATGCTTACCTGCAAGGAAACACGTGCCGTCATCATTGCTTTGCACAAAAAGGGCTGTCACAGGCAAGGATATTGTTGCCAGTAAGATTGCACCTAAATCAACCATTTATCGGATCATCAAGAACTTCAAGGAGAGCAGTTCAATTGTTGTGAAGAAGGCTTCAGGGCGCCCAAGAAAGTCCAGCAAGCGCCAGGACCATCTCCTAAAGTTGATTCAGCTGCGGGATCGGGGCACCACCAGTACAGAGCTTGCTCAGGAATGGCAGCAGGCAGGTGTGAGTGCATCTGCACGCACAGTGAGGTGGAGACTTTTAGAGGATGGCCTGGTGTCAAGAAGGGAAGCCACTTCTCTCCAGGAAAAACATCAGGGACAGACTGATATTCTGCAAAAGGTACAGGGACTGGACTGCTGAGGACTGGGGTAAAGTCATTTTCTCTGATGTATCCCCTTTCATCTGATGAAGATTATCAAAGGTTAGTGATTCATTTTATCTCTATTTCTGCTTTTGTGTGACTATCTTTGGCTGGGAAAAATGGCTGTGTGTTTTTTGGATTTGGTGGTGAACTAACATAAATATATGTTGTGTTTTCGCCTGTCTCTTATACACATCTAGATGTGTATAAGAGACAGGAATGGCAGCATGCAGGTGTGAGTGCATCTGCACGCACAGTGAGGTGGAGACTTTTAGAGGATGGCCTGGTGTCAAGAAGGGAAGCCACTTCTCTCCAGGAAAAACATCAGGGACAGACTGATATTCTGCAAAAGGTACAGGGACTGGACTGCTGAGGACTGGGGTAAAGTCATTTTCTCTGATGTATCCCCTTTCATCTGATGAATATTATCAAAGGTTAGTGATTAATTTTCTCTATTTCTGCTTTTGTGTGACTATCTTTGGCTGGGAAAAATGGCTGTGTGTTTTTTGGATTTGGTGGTGATCTAACATAAATATATGTTGTGTTTTCGCTGTAAAACATTAAAAAAATCAGACACGATGGGTAGATTAACAAGATGTTTATCTTTCATTTGCTGTATTGGACTTGTTAATGTGTGAAAGTTACATATTTCAAAAAAATATTTTTGAATTTCGCGCGCTGCCTTTTCAGCGGAATGTTGGGGGCTGGGCGAGAAAGGCTAAGTGCATTCCACAAAGCTGTTTATCATATCCACTGCCCCCATTTTGAGGTTATAGTCAAGCACGCAGTCTGGTTTGATTTTTCTCTCTCTCCTCAGGTGGTCCACCTTCCCTGTGGCCGACATGGTTGCTGTATGGACAGTGGAGAGGACATGGATGTCTCGTTTGTCATGCCACTTTACTGCCTGCTGTTGGCATTTCTTATAACAGGTCATTTAGGATGGCAGTAGCATTGTTGATAAAATGCAGTCATCGCAGCAGAACTAGGAAACGGTCTTGGGAAAAGAGGGTGGCAATGAAGGGAGTTGCAAACATAGGATCTGTGCTCCAGTATTCTCTTTGGGAGTTCTTCTTTACTATCCCCATGAGGACTGTCACCAGGAAGGTATACATTTCACTAATTGTGGTTGTTCCCCCCACTCCTGGCTCTCTTTCTCCTGTAGCTCCAAGGCATAGCAATTGGTCTCTACTATGTCTCCCACCAGCTCCTCTGTCAGAAACAACTTGAAGCACTCTGCCTCAGGTGGAAATGCTAAGGGGTATTGCACTCCAGACTGGGTCTCATCAAAGCAAACAGCAGGACCAGGAGGGTTGAAATGGCTGTCAGCCTTCCAGCTACCACAGAACTCCTGTACTTCATCCATTGTCGGTCTGCCTCCATCACCATCTTCAAAGGGAACTGGGACTTTGTCAGTGGATGAGGGGTCCTCAGATTCAGGGTTCTCAATGGCTAGGGGGCAGTTCCTCCCTGTCACTGTCAGAATTTTTTTTAATTATCCAGAATTTCCGCGTTGTTTCCTTTTTGAAAGACATTGCTAAAGCTACAGCTTAGCTTACTAGCTACACACATAAACAACACTGAATGGCTCAGAGTGGGAGGGAGAGGTTATGTGATTGACTGCCAGCACACGCCATTTGTATCATTAAATCACTATCAGAAAATGTTTTGTCTGGTAATTATTGATATATTTACTGTTTTATTCACATGTTTTCAAGTTACGGTGATAAATCATGCATTCCGATTCTTGCATAGATTGTAAAGGGCACATATTATGTGTGTAAAATACTTTTTTGAAGGTTGTACTGATTATGATGAGCTAAGCTAATTCCAGCTATGTGTGTGTAGCCATGTTTGTTGACATACAATGCATTTTGGGTTTCACGTAATCGTCTGTCTGACCAAAGATGCTATAACAAAACTAGGTGAATAAGGGTTCACTCCTTTTTTGAGAACTTCAGGAAGTGAATGGTGGGATKTGAACGATGATAGATGACACACCCCTTCAAAATGCATACTATAAACAGACCAAACTCATCTTGTCTTCTCTTATTATCTTTGGTTTCTGGGAGGAAAAAAAGCATGGCGGCACGTTGAAACTAATCGTCGGATTACTTTCGATTTCTAGTGTTTTACTCAATTATTTTGATCAATGGTGAGCTCACCCGTGATGTGATTAATTATAAATAGTAATTGCTATTAGCTAATTGATATTGTAGTTTGTCAGCCGAGAGTTATACAAATATGACCGCTTGTGTTGCGTCAATCTTTCCTCAGTTAGCACTGGGACAAATGTAGCCTACATTTTTCTGGTTTGGATGATTGTGTTACGCTATAGATACTTCTGTGAATATCTGAACATTGCATCCGAAAATAAACTGCTCACATTCTGGACATAACTTTGTAAGGACTGTGTTTGTGTAAATAGTTTCTGGAAAAAGTGTGGCAAGCTCAAATGCTGATTGTTGCGTCATTCGAAACTGGCTGTTCTAAATAAGCGTTCTAATCACACGGGTGTGATCGCACGCTTCAGGGACCACTGTAGAATGATCACACCCGTGTGATGGTACGTGTGAAAGGGTTTAATAAGGGAGCAGGTCAATACAACACACACATATAAAGTGAATCGATTGAGTGCTCTACGTTAATRATGGCTGGTCGACAAATCACCGAAAGCCCCGAGACAAAAGTACAAAGGTATTTTTATAGCCAAGATACACTCCCTTTAGTCTACATGACAAACAACAGATGTATGGAATGGGTCACAAGGTCAAGATTTGTATGAAAGATGCTTATAATTCACAGCATACAATATCTGCTATAAAAACTGTTSTCATTGTGTAGAGACCAGGGTCTGGCCCTGGAGTCATCTCTCCSTGGTACCTTATAGAACAGAAACATTAACTCCTAMTATGGAATGCRGTCTCTTTAGGTTTTAWCACCGAAAAGACATCRTAAATCTCCTGTTAGTGTTAAATCTCCTAGAGRMCMACTTTCAGTTCACACAGACACAATAGAGTTATAAGAACCCTCTATTCTGTTGCRTTACACAACCATTTSATGCAATAAAAGTATTATAACATTATCTTRTAATTTCTCTCACAATACTRCTGTGTACAGTAAAYTCACCTCGGTCTCCAGARCAAATAAACTGTGCCTTGAATACAAGGACTGTCTACCTATTTGCAACATTGACAGACKAGTATATTGTTATATAACAAATTAAAATGATACACCAACTTCCTGCATCACGTGTTTTAGCAGTAAGATTGTAGCTAAATACYTCCAAATGCATTTCATGAATATCACAATGAATTGATCCAGAAGTTGAAGTTAACACTATTGGTTTCTGATGCAGATGGAATCATTTAGTCACTTGTCAGTACACTTGTACACAGTGTGGTGCCAGGATAACAACCTCTCCCTCAACATGATCAAGACAAAGGAGATGATCATGGACTATAGGAAAARGAGGGCCGAGCACACCCCCATTCTCATCSACGGGGCTGTAGTGGACCAGGTTGAGAGCTTCAAGTCCCTTGGTGTCCACATCACCAACAAACTATCATGATCTAATGACACCAAGACAGTTGTGAAGAGTGCGCGACAAAACCCACGACAACGCCTTTTCCCCCTCAGGAGACTGAAAAKATTTGGCAATGGTCCTCAGATCCTCAAAAAGTTCCACAACTGCACCATCAAGAGCATCCTGACTGGTTGCATCMCCRCCTGGTATGGCAACTGCTCRGCCTCCGACCGCAAGGCACTACAGGGGGTARTGCGTACGGCCCAGKAYATCACTGGGGCCAAGCTTCMTGCCRTCCAGGACATCTATACCAGGCGGTGTCAGAGGAAGGCCCTAAAAATTGCCAAAGGCTCCAGTCACCCTAGACTGCTTCTCTGCTACCGCAACGCCAATCGGCACCGGAGCCCCAAGTCTAGGTTCAAAAGGCTTCTTAACAGTTTCTAGCCCCAAGCATAAGACTCCTGAATAACTAATCAAATGGCACCTGGACTATTTGCAATGACCCCCCCCCCCACACATACATTTGTACACTGCTGCTACTCTTGTTTCTCATGTATGCATAGTCCTCTACTCTACCTACATATTACCTCAAATACCTTGACTAACTGACTCTGTACCGTGCCCCGTGTATATAGCCTCGTTACTGTTATTTTATTTGTTTCTCTTTATTTATTTGTTATTTTTTCGTATTTTCTTTACTTGTTTATTTTAGTAAAATACTTTAACATTATTTTTCTTAAAACGCATTTTTGGTGTAAGGGCTTGTAAGTAAGCATTTTCACTGTAATGTCTACAGCTGTTGTATTGGGCGCATGTGACAAAATAACATTTATTTTCGATTGATTTGATTTTTTTGTATCAAAATATTGTAGAAAACATTTTTATATGAAACTCATTGTAAACATATGCATAAAGAGCTAGCAATGATCTATACCACAATGCAGTGGTGGGCATAATAGGCATTGGTCGAACCCTCGTCTTGTGTTGGGCAATGGCAGCTGGTCTGTCAGAACTTCATGACACCAGGCGTGTTATGAAAGCTAGCATAGATAGATTTTGGTTTAGATAAACAAATGTAGTTTGCTAGCTAGTTAATCGCTATGTTACCTACTTTTCTTAGTTTAGGGTAGCTTGATTTAAATGTTACCCCAGCAGCCTGTGCTTGCTTGGTAGTTTGCACATACTGAGCACCACACCAAAAAATTAAATAAATAGTTTATTCGCAAACTGATGTTTTATGAACGAGTCACTGGTCCAGTGAGTAATGTTAGCCAAATATGATACATATTATGTTAATAACATTTTAATGGATTCATACACAGTGAAAGAGCAGCGGTTGTAACGGCTTTCGTGGTGGAGGAGAGGAGGACCAAAATGCACGTGGTACGTATCCATAATATCTTTTAATTAGAATGAGGAATCAAAATGAACCGAAACAGTCCGAATGGTGCAACACTGAAACAGCAAATAACAATCACCACACAACACACAATGAAAAAACAGGCCTAACTAAAATATGGCTTCCCAATCAGAGACAACGATAGACAGCTGCCTCTGATTGGAACCACCCAGGCCAACATAGAAAATCAACAACATAGAAAAAGAACATAGACTGCCCACCCCAACTCACGCCCTGACAAACTAAAATAGAGACACAAAAAAGGAACTAAGGTCAGGACGTGACAAGCGGTGCAATTCCCTTTAAAACCTCCACAAGAGAGGAAGTACAGTAAAAGGGGTAGAGACATTTTTGACCTAATGGCTAATGTATCTAATRGCCACTAGAGTGGCATGGAAGTATTGTATCACACATCCCTTAGAAACTGCTTTTTGCAAGAGATGTTTGGAAAGTAGAGATGTCATAGTAGAGCAAGTTAGTCCCACAGTTGACCAACTTTGTTAACTTTTTTGCAGTTGTTTAGCAACAGCTCCTACATGCTTTAGCTAGCTACTGTTAGGTGCTGTCGTATCAGAAACATGTCTCCACAAATGACAAGTGTCTCCAGTTGTGTTTACATTCTACCAATACTCTTGGAAAGTTGAGAAGTCATAAACTGCAAAGGGTAAACACAACTGGACACACCTTGTCAGTATTGAAGGCTGCCTTAGGTTTGCTAGCAAAGAGCGATGCATAGCAAACAAACTGTAATATGTCTGTTGTTTCACCCCGCAGTTTGCCAAGATAGTTAGCTATCTAGCTAAATGTGTTCACAGTTAATTAGCAACCCTCCTACACTCTGCTGCTGTCTACAGTTGTGTTTACATTTGACAGATTGTGTCACGCATCCATGTGTATTGAGACACAATCCACTTTCCAAGTGTATTACCTAAAAATGACCTACATCTTAGGGGGGAGGTATGTGCTTGTGGAAGTATCATTACTCTCATTCTGAGCAGAGCATAACACTCCCTTGACCAAGGCAAAATAAAATATTTAGGCCTTTGGTATTCAAAAAATGCTGGTGAAGTGGGCTACTCGACAGGGTGACAGTGCCTACTATCAACCCCAATATTCTCACTGTTAAGAAATGGCAAATGTACAACACTCTGACGATGAAGTCATATTCAATACATGATATATACAGGGATACCCTCATTCACCATCTTCCCTTTGGGATTTAAATGAAGACTTAAGGGCCTGTGTTGTATCAAACTGTGTTCTAAATACCACCTCTCAACTTTATATGAATGTGCAGTATTTGTCATTTGAAAAAATTCACTGTATATCACTGGGGGAAGAATGCGAAATGGCAAAGGGAGGACRGTTAGAATAAATTACTTGCCGACAAATGTTCTATTCCAACAGTGAGTGCAGAAAACAAGTGTGCCAGCTCCCTCAGTAATTCCAGAGGTACTTTCATTTSTTCTTCCCTTTGTTTTTGAACACAGATGTGGAAAAAGTAGTTGCTAAATAACCACCCCTTCCTCTCAACTCCCTGACGAGCTCCTTTCTTCTCCCGTCGTTCTCTCTTAAGCAATAGATCATTACCTGTCTTCTATTTTCAGCATCTCTGCACCTCTGAGTCAGGCCCGTAATTTGAATTGCAAGTGACAAAGTCCCTCTCGGAGGTGTCAGTAGMAGCATCCCCTCCAGTGTTTAYTAACTTTACGGATTGAAWARTTACCTGGGGTCGCTACATAATTGAGTTGACCTTATAAAAATAACAAGAGCGATGGCTCTGATGTCCCCACGTTAGATGCCACGGCACACCTTTCTCTGCGCCATATGACCCTCTCTCCCATAATTTGGACTGGGTTCATCTACCTCATCYTATTATAGCTTCATTACTGGCTTCAGGCATCAATATTTTATCCTCAACCTGTTCCAACTGCTTTGGGGAGGTAGCATCTAGTAGATGTCAGGATATCCGGGAGGGGGAAGAATAGCTTTGGTCAAAGAATGAGGGATGAGGGGAGGAGAAAGATCGCTTTCATCTTGGACATCACTGAAATAACTGTTAAAGGAAGGAAACCTGGATATGGCTCAATCAAGGAATTCCTGATTCATGCCCTCCTTACAACTCTGATGCAGTCCTAATATGGACAAAAAAAGGGCTGATGCAAATTTTTCAAGTAACACTTCTCGAAATGTCAACAGGACAAAATAACACTTGGCAAGGTAGGGATATTTTTGAGGTCAGTAAAGTTTAATTGATGCAAGAAATGGTGGTCATAAACAGTTTTTTAAGTCGCAAATATTGATATAATAACCATCTATCTGGTCACGCCTGCTCCGCTCCCCTCCTCTGGTGCTCGAGGTCGCCAGGTTCCCATCATTACTCGCCACACCTGTCACTTTTGTACGTGCATCAGTGTTTGGAATCACCTTTACTCCTTCAGCGTTTTTGATTGCCTTTCCCTATATCTGCTGTTTCTCATGTTTGCATTCCCCATGTCAGCATATTAATGTCGATTGTGTTTTCATGTCCAGACGCTGTCCTGTCTTGTTTCATGTCTGTTTTATAATTACATGTTCAATCCCTATTATTTGCTTCTTGTCTGCCAGCATCTGTCCCTACAATATCAAAGCTAAACTTGGAATCACGCGCGATATGTAAGGTGGTCCTCCACTGCAATCTAGGCCTTAAACAAAGATTAAATAGTTATGATGAACACAATAAGGAAAGTTGATTATTTTCCATTCGGTACATGGCAAATTATAACCACAAAGTGAACCTTTTAACTGCATACATGATCCACACAACAGCCCTTTTAATCCACAACAATTGAGTGGAACACACATCTCTGGTGGGAAATGCACATATTGTTTTATGCAGATTTTAGAATTGATTCCATCAATGGATAGAATCAGCTATAGACACCTTTTTCCTCCTCTGAAATTCCCCTTCTCCTCCTGAGAAAAGCTTGGGGAAGGGGGGGGTGGGTGGTGGGCAGTTTGTTGAGTTCAGGTGAGCGCTGTGCAACACACTCAGGTAGAGGTTACAGCTCCTGCGATTACATCCCAGTCCACACCAATGCAAGCGGGGCTCCACTCAATGAATCCAATTTTCATCCACTACCCTGTAATTAAATGCGGTGTGAATTCCCTCGGAGCCGTGGGCAGGGAGGAAAATAATATCTGATACATGAATCAACATGTCGCCACTGGAGGGTGAGCTCCTCCTTTGGTGAGCGAAGATTGACTCCTCCAAAGATAGGACACATCAGCCGGAAACAGAAAATAGAAACCCGAAAGGGCGCTCCGCTGACATTGCAGATCTTTCTGTAATGGTAGCCCTATCCCCCACCCAAGCAATCCGTGTAAGCATGTATAACAATAATAATACATATTCTATGCAGTGTACTGCCAAGCCTTCGTAGCTATCAAATCCCCAGCAGGTCAGCACTTTATAATTCCACAAAACTATAGGGATCTTAGACACAGAACTTTTCTGTCAACGCCGGCACCACTCTTCCGGTCTTTCTCCCTCTGACCAGTCAGCGACCATTCACTGTCTTTGTTTAGTTTTCATCTTACATGCCTCATGACTTATCTTAAAATTAATCTTGTGCTAAATAGGTTGAAATAGAATGAAGTGATTCATTTTTACTCTATTCGCGCAATGGTAATCATGTGATCTTACAATGACTGCTGCTTCATTCCGCATCAAGTAAACCTGGTATTTTATATAAAATAGAGGCGAGAAAAACTTCTCTACTGTCACTGGTGATCTATCAAATGATGGTACTTCACTGACACAGGTAAACTTGAGTAACTCCCACATAGAATACAACTAGCATCCAGTACGCTAGAGCCAGTTACCACTTACCGTAGATATATGCACCGAGGTCTCTGGAGGTAAAACTGTTTAAATTTACAAAATTGGCAGAAGCCACTGGCTGTGTCGTCAAAAAGTAAGACTATTAGATACACCAATTTTTGAGCTTCTCCCTCCTCTCATTCCGCAGCAGATGGGGTGGTGGTCTGATCTGTGGAGGCAATTTATGTGCATCGAACTTGCCATGCCACGTCCTGGTAGTGAGCATCTCATGCTCTGGATATCCGGGCTGTACCCTGACCTTCAGACACCACTGATGTCAGCTGTCTGGCTGGGGAAGCACACACACTCTGAGGGTGGAATGAAGAATAAAAAAAGTTTTGGTTAGTGACTTTTTGTCGTTAGCACCATTGGGAGATAGACCACAATAGTGTTAGCGAGGCTAGTAATTGATAAAAATGTGCTTTGAAGTGTTAGTGGTCCTGTATCTTGCTGGGGAAGCACGCACACTATTAGCAGAGACATACAAAACAGGTTTGTGTGTTCGTTGACTTTTGTGTCAAGCACCCTTTGTTGTTAACACCATTGGAGATGGCACCGATGTAGTATAGCGAAAGGAGTGATAATTATACAAAGACGTTGTTGGTGCTAGGGAATTTTTTTCATGCATCTTGAAGATATTCGGAGTGCTATTTTCCCCTGAACTTTACCCAAACCTGAGCAAGTGAGAGGGATTGAGGAAGAAATATGAATTACCAAAGAGGTGGATTGTATGAAACAATTTGCATTATAATTATTTTTTCATTTAACCTTATTTACTAGGCAAGTTCAGTTAAGAAAAAATTCTCATTTACAATGACAGCCTAGGAACAGTGGGTTACTACTGCCTTGTTCAGACAGAAACGAGAGGTTTTTTACCTTGTCAGCTCGGGGAATTCGATCTAGCAACTGTTCGAGTTACTGTGCCCAATTACTCTAACCATAGGGTACCTTGCCGCCCTTATAGTGTTTTGGCAATGTTAAAATCTCTATTGGAATGTGAAACCTTTTCTGGTTTTTAAATCTAGTCATTTGCAATTATCAAGTAATTAAATGATTACTTTACACATCCAAAAAAGATTTTCTATAATGAAAACCAGGGTCAATAAACTTGTTTCAATTCATAACTTTCCCATTCATTCACAGAATTACGTTCTAATTCTTTGAAGCCGATAATGAGTGTTCGCAGATTGCTACATGTTTCTCCTCCTCGTTTTTCGCTTTCATCTTTTCCATTCTTTGACATATGGAGAAACACCACGTGATACATATAGATATATGTGCAGTATGGGAATATCATAAAGATGGCTTACCATAGGGTTAAATAGGTATGGCTTACCATAATCTATGATATTGTCATTGACATTTCAAAACATGAGTGATTGATAGCTGTGGATGGTAAACCTAATGCCCTATGTGCAACATTCCATCCTTGACTTTCTGGGAAATGTTGATTAGCAGGCAAGACTAAACACTTTAGTCTTCTTCACTGGTATTGTGGCAGCCTGTTCATACAGACAACAAGCAGGCACACTACAACGTAGCAACAACGTGCACACACAACATAAAACACACACAGCCCCCACGTTCCACACCAACAACTTTGCTATTTATTGGGCAGAGTGGGATGGGCACAGAAACACCCAAAAGACACTTTCTCCGTGGAGAGAGATCCTCTCATTATAT
Organism: Salvelinus sp. IW2-2015; assembly: GCF_002910315.2. NCBI lineage: Eukaryota > Metazoa > Chordata > Actinopteri > Salmoniformes > Salmonidae > Salvelinus > Salvelinus sp. IW2-2015. The sequence continues at coordinate 16,244,505 of NC_036845.1, forward strand.
GGGATTAACAGTCACCCCATCCTGTCCAGGGGAGCCCAAATACAAAAAGAGGAAGAATAATGAAAAGAAGCGCTTGGTTCCCATGTCGCAACACAAACAACCGAGGGAGCTGTGTGGTGTTTTTGTACAACAAATGGGCAATACGACAAACACCAGGCAGCAAATTTTGACTCATTCGTACATGTTGAACAACAGCCCTGTACCATTTTTGGGCGTTGTATATATATGTGTTCGAGGTTGAAATTTTTTTGGAAATGTCCATCAAGTGTGATAATCACCTTATAACTGTAATAACTGGTGTAACCTAGAATATACAGTTTCCAAACAAATAAAAGGACACACATTTTCTTGCTTGTTAATTGCTCAGTAATGATTCACAGTTTATTGTAACAGTATGCGTCTTACGACCAGGGTATTACAAACTTACCCCGAATATGTGTTTTTCTACCCTATAATTAATTGCAACAGCAGGAGCGCTGGGACCCAGGGATGTACTGGGGCCTTCGCACTTACGCCCGGCTCATTGTACGGTGCCTTGCGGTCGGAGGCCGAGCAAGTTGCCATACCAGCAGTGATACAACACGCAGGATTTCTCTGGTCAGCTGTAGAAGCTTTTGAGGATCTGAGAACCCCATGCAAATCTTTTAGTTCTCCTAGGGGGGAATAGGTTTTGTCCGTGCCCTTTTTCACGAACTGGTCTTGGTGTGCTTGGAATCCTGTAGTTTGTTGGTGATGTGGATCACCAACGAACTGAAGTCTAACTGCTCCACTGCAGCCCCCGTCGATGAGAATGGGGATTGTGCTCAGTCCTCTTTTCCCGTTATCCACAATCATCTCCCTTTGTCTTGATCACGTTGAGGAGAGGTGTTGTCTTGCACCACAAAGGGCCAGGTCTCTGACCTCCTCCTATAGGCCTGTTCCTCTCATTGTCCGAGATTGCAGGCCTACATTGTTGTGTCATCGGCAAACTTAAATGATGGTGTTGTGGAGTTTGCCATGTTCACGCCCCTGCCTTTAGACACGCCCTTTTATGTCTCTATTTGTTTGTCAGGAGTCAGGATTAGTTGGTAGGGATTAATGTTTTATCTTTCAGATTGTCGTTAGCTTTTACTTTGGTTTGATGCTTGCGCGGGTATATAGTAGATTCTCATCGGTGTCCGCTTGTCTTGAAGGGCAGTTGAGTCGATGACTGATTGCGACTACATACTTTAGGATCCCTGTTTCTCTCATTTGTGAGGTGGTCTATGGTTTTGGTAATTGGTGTGAATATGATGATAGCCTTCAAGCCATATCTACAGAGTGTTGTTGTACTGGTTTGTCATTGTTCTTGTGGCCAGTCATTTATAGGGGGAGCTGCCACGCTGGCTTATCAATCTTTCTGCCGTATCAGCAGGACGTACAGGAGAGGTCTGACACCACCTTCTCCCCTAGATGCATGTGAGAGATCACTTGCGACTTGTTGTTACTACCTACCAACTGGTCCGTCAGACAGTCCAGTAGTGTATCCAGGCCTTGTAGAGTGGACGTGTTTAGTCCAGTGTCTCACTATTGTTGAGCTGGAGAGCGTATCATGGTGTTCCGAACGCTGAGCTTTATCAATGCATTGCTTCACTCATCATTTTCCCGAAGCGAGTTCAGCTAGTTTGCTCGTCCCTGGTGCCGTGTCATTGGGGCACTGTCGGTCGGCTTGAGTTGATCACTTGGATCTGTTGGGGTTGCATGGAGGTTATGGTTCTGGGATAATGGTTTCTAAGGCCTTGGTCCCCATTTCCACATCAGGTCTACAGCATCGTGTAGTTTGATATCGATGCGTAGTCCTTGGTCTGACGCTTTGCTTGTTTAATGGTTCGATCGGGAGATCATGGGCGGGGATTTCTTTTCCTTCCTAGTGTTTAGAGTCCCGCTCCTTTGCGCGTGCAGCAAACTACTGATCCCAGGTCACTAAATTCAGCCGACTCTTGATGTAGAGGCGGAGAGAAAAAAAGCACGTGGAAACTCGACAGATTTGAATTGAGGTGACAGTACTAGGACTAATTGACAATCCATGCATATAAACAAATTGTCTCTAAATCACCATAACCTTCCAACAACAACCTATTGTACATTTTTCTCAAAGGAAGTATTTCGTGGCAGCCCAATTTTAGCTCTCAGAGCCTGGATGGTGGATGGTTGAGGGTATAGGAGCAGTGTTGCTGTACTATCCTGTCTCCGATATGGAGGTGTGTGTGTGTGGTGTGTGTGTTGTGGTGTGTGTTGTGTGTGTGTGTGTGTGTGTGTTGTGTGTGTGTGTGTGTGTGTGTGTGTGTGTGTGTGTGTAGGCACAATGCTGCTATACCGTCCTGTATCAGACAGAGATGTGTGTGGTATAAAGCCAGGCCGGCGGACTAACTCGTTACAGAGATGACAGCCTGTTTTGTTTCACTACATAGTAGCTCTCCCTGACAGTTCTTTCAGCCCAGAGCCCGCAGCCAAACAAACAGAGGAGGGAACAATGCCAAATATCTCAGGATCTCTACTCGCTCTTGAGATGTTGGAGGACCAACAGCTTTGATGTTTGGCCTCACTGCTTTGCTTTTTTATCCTTGGGTGGTGAACCTTGAGTGAGGAATTTCAGGGGTAACAGTATGAGTCTTATAGTTTGAGCACCGGTACATCCTTTGGTTTTTCATGTGAAGTGTACATTTCCCTGACCTTCATGTTACGATATTGCTGGATTTAAACACACACATAGACGTGAGTAACAGCACTGCAATTCTGCACCAATTATATGCTCTCGATAAAGCTGTCACTTACTCAAGATGCATATTCTCAATTTTAAAAACCATTTAGTCTTTCTGTGATCATTGCGATAGTTGCAAATATCAATGAAATCCATCTCGTTAAAACCTCTTAGGGATCGCGAACGCGACGGCTTCACTTGCGACAACATCCGGGTGCTGAACATTAGCAGAGCACCAAATTTAAAAGAAGAAAATCATTTAAACATTCATGAATACAAGTGTCTTCTATCATTCAAAAGCTTAAAATCTTGGGTAAGCGAACTGCGTTGTCCGATTTACAATAGCGGCTTTACGGCGAAAGCATAGCATTCACATTGTTTGAGGACAGCGCCCCACATCCAACATAATTTTCAAACCAAGCACAGCATCACAAAAATCACAAATAGCGATAAAATAAAATCACTTACATTTGAAGATCTTCCTCTGTTTGCAATCCCAAGGGTCACAGCTACACAATGAAATGTACCGTTCTTGTTCGATAAAGTCCTTCTTTATATCCCAAAAAGGCTTGTTTAGTGGGCGCCTTCATTTCAGTAATTCACTCGTTCAACATGCATACAAAGGAATACAAAAAGTTACCGCTAAGTTCGTTCAAACAAGTCAAATGACGTTTGCTAATTAATCGTCAGGTACTCTAATATCTAATAACCTATAATATTTATACGGGATAGTATGTTCAATAGGGAAGATAAATAGTGAAGAGCGCGTCCTCATTCACGCGCGCAAAAAGACTACTTTCTAATGAGGCTCACCTTGGATAAAGTACATTTACTGTTCGTCTTTCAAGAAACAATCCTGAAACCTTGCATAAAGACTTGACATCTAGTGGAAGCCTAGTACTGCAACCTTGGAGGCTATTTTTTTTTTGGTATAGGCCATCGGCATGCATTGAAAAGGCCTGTGACCTCCAAGATTTTTTTTTTGCCTGCCATATCAGTTCTGTTACTCACAGACATTATTTTAACAGTTTTAGAAACTTCAAATTCCACAAATATATGCATATCTAGCTTCTGGGGCTGAGTAACAGGCAGTTTACTTATGCACGTCAGTCAGGCGGAAATTCGAAATACTGCCCCTAGCCTTATGTAGCATGTACTTCTTTGGTAGTGACTGGTGTGCACCAGGGACGCTCTTGCAAATGCACCAAAAATACACCTGCAAGTCAGCCATAATTCAAGTCCAGGCTTGTAAAAAAAAGTATAATAACTACAGCTGCGAGGAAACTAGACAGATTTGCAACAAGATTAAAGGAAGATCAGATGATTCCCACTCGCTTATTCTCCAATTCATTCGGTAGCCAGATGATCCAACAGGCAGATCTGGGAGTATAAATACACAAGCGTACTATTATACTAAAATAATAACCCTATAGCTAGAATCTATCCTCAAAGTTTTTAGGAGCTCAGATGGGCTTTCTCAAATACCACTGCTCAGCATTGCAATAACTTATGGCTGCATTCACTCAATCAATCAATTTATTTTATATAGCCCTTCGTACATCAGGCTAATATCTCGAAGTGCTGTACAGACACCCGGCCTAAACCCCAAACAGCTAGTAATGCGGTGCTGTAGAACACGGTGGCTAAGGAAAAACTCCCTAGAAAGGCAAAACCTAGGAAGAAAACCTAGAGAGGAACCAGGCTATGAGGGGTGCCAGTCCTCTTCTGGCTGTGCCGGGGTGGAGATTATAACAGAACTATGCCAAGATGTTCAAAAATGTTCATAGAGTGACAAGCATGGTCAAATAATAATCATGAATAATTTTCAGTTGGCTTTTCGCATAGCCGATCATCAAGAGTTGAAAAACAAACAGGTCTGCGACAGGTGCGGTTCCATAACCGCAGGCAGACAGCTGAAACAGGATAAGCAGCGAAGGCCAAGGGCGACTGGGGACGAGCAAGGGTGATCTATGCCGGTAGTGCCGTGACGTATGGTCCTAGGGCTCAGTTCTCAGAGAGAAAGAGAGAACACGAGAAATTAGAGAGAGCATAAACTTTAAATTCACCAGGACACTGGAAGACAGGAAGAAGTACTCCAGAGTAACCAACTGACCCCAGCCCCCCGACACCAAACTACTGCAGCATAATAAACTGGAGGCTGAGACAGGAGCGGTTCAGGAGACACGTGGCCCCATCCGAAGAAAAACCCCCGGACAGGCCAAATAGGAAGGATAATGACCCCACCACCCACTTTGCCAAAGCACACCCGCACCACTAGAGGAAATCCTCAACCATTTGGTGTCTTACAACTGAGCATGAGGGCTTTTCAGACATTTGTATCTAACCAACTATAGTGGATTGGTTCATTCAAAAAGCATGTCTATAATGCTCAGTCCAAATTCTTGGCGCTACGTTGTCA
>NC_036845.1:16249667-16314623 GCF_002910315.2 Salvelinus sp. IW2-2015
ATAACTGTTAAAGGAAGGAAACCTGGATATGGCTCAATCAAGGAATTCCTGATTCATGCCCTCCTTACAACTCTGATGCAGTCCTAATATGGACACCGTAGCCGTAGCAATCCACCTATAGTCTGGTTAGATACAAATGTCTGAAAACCCTCATGCTCATAGTTTGTAAGAACCAATGCAGCCATAAGTTATTGCAATAGCTGAGCAGTGGTATTTGAGAAAAGCCAATCTGAGCTCCTAAAAACTTTGAGGATAGATTCTAGCTATAGTGTTATTATTTAGTATAATAGTACGCTTGTGGTATTTATACTCCCAGATCTGCCTGTTGGATCATCTGGGCTACCGAATGAATTGGAGAATAAGCGAGTGGAGAATCATCTGATCTTCCTTTAATCTGTTGCAAATCTGTCTAGTTCCTCGCAGCTGTAGTTATTATACTTTTTTTTACAAGCCTGGACTTGAATTATGGGTGACTTGCAGGTGTATTTTTGGTGCATTTGCAAGAGCGTCCCCTGGTGCACACCAGTCACTACCAAAGAAGTACATGCTACATAAGGCTAGGGGGCAGTATYCTGAATTTCCGCCTGACTGACGTGCCATAAGTAAACTGCCTGTTACTCAGSCCCAGAAGCTAGGATATGCATATAATTGGTGGAATTTGAAGTTTCTAAAACTGTTAAAATAATGTCTGTGAGTATAACAGAACTGATATGGCAGGCAAAAACCTGAGGAAAATCCATCCAGAATTTTAAAAACATTTGGAGGTCACAGGCCTTTTCAATGCATGCCGATGGCCTATACCAAAAAAATAGCTCCCAAGTTGCAGTACCTAGGGCTTCCACTAGATGTCAAGTCTTTATGCAAGGTTTCAGGATTGTTTCTTGAAAGACGAACAAGTAAATGTACTTTATCCAAGGTGAGCCTCATTAGGAAAGTAGTCTTTTTGCGCGCGTGAATGAGGACGCGCTCTTCGTTATTTATCTTCCCTATTGAACATACTATTCTCCGTATTAAATATTATAGGTTATTTAGATATTAGAGTACCTGACGATTAATTACAAACGTCATTTGACTTGTTTGRACGAACTTTAGCGGTAACTTTTTGTATTCCTTTGTATGCATGTTGAACGAGTGAATTACTGAAATGAATGGCGCCCACTAAACAGCCTTTTTGGGATATAAAGAAGGACTTTATCGAACAAAACGACCATTCATTGTGTAGCTGTGACCCTTGGGATTGCAAACAGAGGAAGATCTTCAAATGTAAGTGATTTATTTTATCGCTATTTGTGATTTTTGTGATGCTGKGCTGGTTTGAAAATTATGTTGGATGTGGGGCGCTGTCCTCAAACAATCGAATGCTATGCTTTCGCCGTAAAGCCTATTGTAAATCGGACAACGCAGTTCGATTACCAAGATTTTAAGCTTTTGAATGATGTAAGACACTTGTATTTTCATGAATGTTTAAATGATTTTCTTCTTTTAAATTTGGTGCTCTGCAATTTCACCGGATGTTGTCGCAAGTGGACCGCTAGCGGTTCGCGATCCCTAAGAGGTTTTAACGAGATGGGATTTCATTGATATTTTGCACACTGCAAATGATCACAGAAAGACTAAATGGTTTTTTWAAATTGAGAATATGGCACTCTTGAGTAGTACACTTTATCGAGAGCATATATTGGTGAGAATCAGTCTGTTACTCAGTCTCTATGTTGTTGTTTAAATCAGCAATATCGGTAACATGAAGGTCAGGGAAATGTACACCTTCCACATGAAAAAACCCAAAGGATGTACCCAATGCAATGCACATGCTTAAACTATAAGACTCATACTGTTACCACAAATCCTCACTCAAGGTTCACCACCCAAGGATAAAAAAGCAAAGCAGTGAGGCCAAACATCAAAGCTGTTGGTCCTCCAACATCTCAAAGAGCGAGTAGAGATCCTGAGATATTTGGCATTGTTCCCTCCTCTGTTTGTTTGGCTCCGGGCTCTGGGCTGAAAGACTGTCAGGGAGAGCTACTATGTAGTGAAACAAAACAGGCTGTCTCTCTTGTACGAGTTAGTCCGCCGGCCGTGGCTTTATACACACACATCTCACTGTCTGATACAGGACGGTATAGCAGCATTGCCTACACACCCACACACAAACAACACACCAACACACACACAAACACACCAAGCAACCAACGCGAAACATCTCCTAAAAACCAACTTCAAACAAACCACAAACCACCCACACAACCGACAAGGCCGGCCAAGAACAACCACATCAAAAATCAACCGGTGATAACCCACCCCAACGAAACACACACACACACACACACACACACACCACACACACACACACACACACACACACACACACACCACACACACACACACACACACCTCCATATCGGAGACAGGATTAGTTAACAGTCAACACTGCCTCCTATACCCTCCAACCATCCACATCCAGGCTCTGAGAGCTAAATTGGGCTGCCACGAAATACTTTCCTTTGAGAAAAATGTACAATAGGTTTGTTGTTGGAAGGTTATGGTGATTTAGAGACAATTTGTTATAGCATGGATTGTCAATAGTCTAGTACCCTCAAATTCAAATCTGTCAGTTCCACTGCTTTTTTTTCTTCCCCTCTAATCAAGGACTGATTTAGACCTGGGACAGAGCTGCCGCTTTCAAGGAGCGGGACTCTAACCAGGAAGCTGAWAAGAAATCCCGCCATGTCCTCCGACGAACCATTAAACAAGCAAAGCGTCAATACAGGACTAAGATCGAATCACACGACACCGGCTCTGACGCTCGTCGGATGGGGCAGGGCTTGCAAACCATTACAGACTACAAAAGGGAAGCACAGCCGAGAGCTGCCCAATGACACRAGTCGACCAGACGAGCTAAACTACKTCAATGCTCRCTTCGAGGAAAATAAATAGTGAAGCATGCATGAGAACACCAGCTGTTCCGGAAGACTGTGATCACGCTCTCCGCAACCAATGTGAGTAAGACCTTTAAACAGGTCAACATTCACAAGGCCGTAGGGCMAGACGAACTACTAGGACGTGTACTGCGAGCTTGCGAGGAACAACTGGCAAGTGTCTTCACTGACATTTTCAACCTCTCCCTGTCCGAGTCTGTAATAGCAACATGTTTTAARCAGACCCCCATAGTGCCTGTGCCCAAGAACAAAATGACTACCGACCCGTAGCACTCACATCTGTAGCCATGAAATGCTTTGAAAGGCTGACCATGACAGATATATACACCATTATCCCAGAAACCATAGACCCACTCCAATATGCATACCGCCCCAACAGATCCAAAGATGATGCAATCTCAATCGCACTCCACACTGCCCTGTCCCACCAGGACAAAAGGAACACCGATGTGAGAATGCTATTCATTGACTACAGCTCAGCGTTCAACACCATAATACCCTCAAAGCTCATCAATAAGCTAAGGACCCTGGGACTAAACACCTCCCTCTACAACTGGATCCTGGACTTCCTGACCAAACCAAATAGAGACATAAAAGGGCTGTCTAAGGCCTGTCTCTTATACACATCTAGATGTGTATAAGAGACAGCCATAATACCCTCAAAGCTCATCAATAAGCTAAGGACCCTGGGACTAAACACCTCCCTCTACAACTGGATCCTGGACTTCCTGACGGGCCACCCCCAGTTGGTAAGGGTAGGTAACAACACATCCACCACGCTGATCCTCAACACATGGGCCCCTAAGGGGTGCGGGATCAGCCCCGGTGCGTGCTCCCTGTTCACTCATGACTGCATGGCCATGCACGACTCCAACACCATCATTAAGTTTGCCGATGACACAACAATGGTAGGCCTGATCRTCGACAATGACGAGACAGCCTATAGGGAGGAGGTCAGAGACCTGGCCKTGTGGTGCCAGGACAACAACCTCTCCCTCAACGTGATCAAGACAAAGGAGATGATTGTGGACTACGGGGAAAAGAGGACTGAGCACAYCCCCATTCTCATCGACGGGGCTGCAGTGGAGCAGGTTAAGAGCTTCAAGTTCGTTGGTGTCCACATCACCAACAAACTAACATGWTCCAAGCACACCAAGACAGTCGTGAAAAGGGCACGACAAAACCTATTCCCCCTCAGGAGACTGAAAAGATTTGGCATGGGTCCTCAGATCCTCAAAAGCTTCTACAGCTGCACCAGAGAAAATCCTGACTTGTTGTATCACTGCCTGGTATGGCAACTGCTCGGCCTCCGACCGCAAGGCACTACAGAGGGTAGTGCGAACGGCCCAGTACATCCCTGGGTCCCAGCTTCCTGCTGTGCAATTAATTATCAGGTAGAAAACCAGCAGTATTCGGGGTAAGTTTTGAATACCCTGGTCTAAGACGCATCATGTTACAATAAAACTGCTGAATATTACTGCAGCCAATTCAACCAAGAAAATGTGTTTCCTTTTATTTGTTTGGAACTGTATATTCTAGGTTACACAGTATACAGTATAGTGATTATCACACTTGATGGACATTTCCAAACAAATGTCAACCTCAACACAATATATACAACGACCCAAAAATGTACAGGGCTGTTGTTCAGAACATGTACGAATGAGTCAAAATTTGCTGCCTTGGTGTTTGTCTTTGCCCATTTGTTGTACAAACACCACACAGCCTCCCTCGGTCTGTATGTCGTTGCAGACAGGAAGCCAAGCGCTTCTTTCAATTATTCTCTCATTTGTTTTGGGCTCCCCCTGGACAGGATGGGGCTGACTGTTAATCCCACTAGTAATGAGAGGATCTCTCTCCCCACGGAGAAAGTGTCTCTTTGGGTGTTCTGTGCCCTCCCACTCTGCCCCAATAAATAGCAAGTGTTTGTGTGGAACGTGGGGGGCTGTGTGTGTGTATGTGTGTGTGCACTTGTGTGCACGTGTATGTGCCTGCTTGTGTGTCTGTATGACAGGCTGCACAATACCAGTGAAGAAGCTAAAGTGTTAGTCTTGCCTGTAATCACATTTCCCAGAAAGTCAAGATGGAAATGTGCACTAGGGCATAGGTTACCATCCACAGCTATCAACTCACTATGTTTTGAAAYGTCATGACAATATGCATAGATTATGGTAAGCCATACCTATTTATACCTATGGTAAGCCATCTTTATGATATTACCCATACCTGCATATATCCTATATGTATCACTGGTGTTTCCCATATGTCAAAGAATGGAAAGAGATGAAGCGAAAACGAGGAGGAGAGAACATGTAGCAATCTGCAACACTCATTATCGGCTTCAACAGAAATAGAACGTAATTCTGTGAAATGAATGGGAAAGTATATCACTTGAACAAGTTTATGACCCTGGTTTTTCATATATAAAAATCTTTTTTTGGATGTGTAAAGTAATCAGTTTAATCACTTGATAATTGCAAATGACTAGATTTAAAAACCAGAAAAGGTTTCACATGTCCAGATTAGAGATTTTACATTGCAAAACACTTATAAGGGCGGCAGGTACCCTAGTGGTTAGAGTATTGGGCCAGTAACCGAAAGGTTGCTAGATCGAATCCCCGAGCTGACAAGGTAAAAACCTCTCGTTCTGTCCCTGAACAAGGCAGTTAACCCACTGTTCCTAGGCTGTCATCAGTAACCAAAAGGTTCCTGGATCGAATCATCAGTTTAATCACTTGATAATTGCAAATGACTAGATTTAAAAACCAGAAAAGGTTTCACATGTCCAGATTAGAGATTTTACATTGCAAAACACTTATAAGGGCGGCAGGTACCCTAGTGGTTAGAGTATTGGGCCAGTAACCGAAAGGTTGCTAGATCGAATCCCCGAGCTGACAAGGTAAAAACCTCTCGTTCTGTCCCTGAACAAGGCAGTTAACCCACTGTTCCTAGGCTGTCATTGTAAATGAGAATTTTTTCTTAACTGACTTGCCTAGTTAAATAAAGGTTAAATGAAAAAAAWAWWTATAAGTAGCAATTGTTCATACAATCCACCTCTTTGGTATTCATATTTCTTCTCAATCCCTCTCACTTGCTCAGGTGAAAGTCAGGGAACAATAGCACTCCAATATCTCAAAGATGCATGAAAAAAATTCCCAGCACAACAACGCTCGTTTGTATCAATTATCACCCTTCAGCTAATCACTACATCGTGCATCTCCCAATGGTGTTAACACAAAAGGGTGCTGACACAAAAGTCAAGAACACAAACCTGTTTGTATTCTTCTGCCTAATAGTGTGTGCTTCCCCAGCCAGATAACAGACCACTAACACTTCAAAGCACATTTTTATCAATTACTAGCCTTCGCTAATCACTATTGTGTCTATCTCCCAATGGTGCTAACACAAAAGTCACTAACCAAAACCTTTTTTTATTCTTCATTCCCACCCYTCAGAGTGTGTGTGCTTCCCCAGCCAGACAGCTGCACATCAGTGGTGTCTGAAGGTCAGGGTACAGCCCGGATACCAGCATGAGATGTCACACCAGGACGTGGCATGGCAGTCATGCACAAAATTGCCTCCACAGATCAGACCACCACCCCATCTGCTGCGGAGGATGGAGAGGAGGGAGAGCTCAATGGTGTATCTAATAGTCTTCTTTGACGACACACCAGTGGCTTCTGCCAATTTGTAAATAAAATATTTACCTCCAGAGACCTCGGTGCATATTATCACGGTAAGTGGTAACTGGGTATTGGATGCTAGTTGTATTCTTTGTGGGAGTTACTCAAGTTTACCTGTTGTCAAGTGAAGTACCATCATTGATAGATCACCACAGGACAGTAGAAAAAAGTATTGTTCTACCTCTATTTTTATATAATTACCCAGGTTTACTTGATGCGGAATGAAGCACAGTCATTGATAGATCACTGTTACATTGGGAATAGAGTGAAAATGAATCACTCTCATTCTATTTCAACCTATTTAAAGCAAAGATGTAATTTCTAATAAGTCATGAGGCATGTAAGAGAAAACATAAACACAAAGCAGTGAATGTCGCTGACTGGCAGAGGGAAAAGACGCAGAGAGTGGGCGAGCGATGACAGAAAGCTTCTGTGTCTAAGATCCCCTATGTTGTTGGAATTATAAAAGTGCTGACCTCTGGGGGAATTTGATAGCTAGGAAGGCTTGCAGTCACACTGCATAGAATAKGTATTRTTATTTTATACAGCTTCACGGATTGCTTGGGTGGGGGGATAGGCTACCATACAGAAAGTCTGCAATGTCAGCGGAGCGCCTTTCGGGTTTCTATTTCTGTTTCCGGCTGATGTGTCCTATCTTGGAGGAGTCAATCTTCGCTCACAAAGGAGGAGCTCACCCTCCAGTGGGACATCGTTTATTCATGTATCAGATTTATTTTTCCCTGCCACGGCCTCCGAGGATTCACACCGCATTTATTACAGGGGTGTGATGAAAATTGAATTCATATGGTGGAGCCCCGCTTGCATTGTGTGACTGGGATGTAATGCAGAGTGTAACCTCTATCCTGAGTTGTTTGCACAGCGCTCACCTGAACCAACAACTGCCCCACCCACCCATTCACCCCAAGCTTTCTCAGGGAGAAGGGGGAAAGTTTTCAGAGGAGAAAAGGGTGTCTATAGCTAGGTTTCTATCCAATTGATGACATTCAAACATTCTAAAATCTGCATAAAAACAATATGTGCATTTTCCCACCAGAGATGTGTTTCCATCAATTGTTGTGGATAAAAGGCTGTGTGTGATCATGTAGTGCAGTTAAAAGTTCACTTTGTGGTTAAATTTCCATGTACCGAATGAAAAAATACAACTTTCACTACTCTGTGTTCATCATAACTTATTTCATCTGTAGCCTAATTGCAGTGGGAGGACCACCTTACATATCGCGTGATTCCAAGTTTACTTTGATATTGTAAGGACAGATGCTTGGAGACRAGAAGCAAATAAAGGGAGTGAACATTTAATTAATAAACAGACATGAAACAAGACAGGACAGCGTCTGGACATGAAAAACACAACGACATTAATGCTGACATGGGGATGAAACAGAGAAACAGGCAGATATAGGAAAGGCAATCAAAACGTGAAGGAGTACAGGTGATTCCAATGAAGCACTGATGCACGTAACAAAGGTGACAGGTGTGCGTAATGATGGGCAACCTGGCGCCCTCGAGCACCAGGGAGGGGGAGCGGGAGCAGGCGTGACAGATATGATGGTTATTATATCAATATTTGCACATAAAAACGTTTATGCCACCATTTCTTGCATCATTAACTTTACTGACTCAAAAATATCCCACCTTGCCAAGTGTATTTTGTCTTGTTGACATTTCGAAAGTTTACTGAAAAATTTGCATCAGCMCTTTTTTCTAACTATAGACCATCAAAAATAACATTGCATAACTTACATACACATTTAGCATTCTTAAACATTATTTTCATTGACAACTGAGTGAATGCCTCACATTTTTGGTCAACACCCATCCAATGTACTRTGCTTACATTAAACAGTAGGGTTTGTAGCCTAGTTTCAGGGGTGGCAATTCTCTAGATAGAGCCACCCAGAAGCCCTCTTACTCACCATTAAGAACTATCCAGCCACTTTCCTAAGAGGACTCTTCTCTATCCTGCTCTCCTCTTTATCTCCCCTCTCTGGAGTGTCTCTGTTCATTCCTTCTTTTTTCCTTCAGTATGTCAGTAATTCATCCATCTACCAGTCTCCCTGACAAGTTAGCCATTTTAAAAGAACGTTTGTCAAATTAAATTGTATTTGTTACATGCTTCATAAACAACAGGTGTACACTAACAGTAAAATGCTTATGGGTCCTTCCTAACACCGCAGAGAGATAATTTTATATGAAGATAACATGAAGAACAAATACACATTGAATAATGATAACTTGGGCTACACAAATGGGTACCAGTACATGGTCGATGTGTAGGAGTACAAGGTAATTGAGGAAGACAGTGCATTCGGAAAGTATTCAGACCCCTTGACTTTTTCCACATTTTGTTAAGTTTCAGYCTAATTCTAAAAAGGTTTTAAATATTTTTATGTTCTCATCAATCTATACACAATACCCCATCATGGCAAAGCAAAAACAGGTTTTTAGAAATGTTGGCAAATTTATAATTTTTTTWAAACTGAAATATCMCATTTACATACAGTTGAAGTCGGAAGTTTACATACACTTAGGTTGGAGTCATTGAAACTCGTTTAACAACCACTCCACAAATTTCTTGTTAACAAACTATAGTTTTGGAAAGTTGGTTAGGACATCTACTTTGTGSATGACACAAGTCATTTTTCCAACAACTGTTTACAGACAGATTATTTCACTTATAATTCACTGTATCACAATTCCAGTGGGTCAGAAGTTTACATATACTAAGTTGACTGTGCCTTTAAACAGCTTGGAACATTCCAGAAAATTATGTCATGGCTTTAGAAGCTGCTGATAGGCTAATTGACATCATTTCAGTCAATTGGAGGTGTACCTGTGGATGTATTTCAAGGCCTACCCTCAAACTCAGTGCCTCTTTGCTTGACATCATGGGAAAATCAAAAGAAAAAAATTGTAGACCTCCACAAGTCTGGTTCATCCTTGGGAGCAATTTCCAAACACCTGAAGGTACCACGTTCATCTGTACAAACAATAGTACGCAAGTATAAACATCATGGGTCCACGCAGCCGCCATACTGCTCAGGAAGTAGACGTGTTCTGTCTCCTAGAGATGAACGTTCTTTGGTGCGAAAAGTGCAAATCAATCCCAGAACAACAGCAAAAAACCTTGTGAGGATGCTGGAGGAAAAGGTACAAAGTATCTATATCCACAGTAAAACAAGTCCTATATCAACATAACCTGAAAGGCCACTCAGCAGGAAGAAGCCACTGCTCCAAAACCACCATAAAAAAGCCAGACTACGGTTTGCAACTGCACATGGGTACAAAGATTGTACTTTTTGGAGAAATGTCCTCTGGTCTGATGAAACAAAAATATAACTGTTTGGCCATAATGACCATCGTTATGTTTGGAGGAAAAAGGGGGAGGCTTGCAAGCCAAAGAACACCATCCCAACTGTGAAGCACAGGGTGGCATCATCATGTTGTGGGGGTGCTTTGCTGCAGGAGGGACTGGTGCACTTCACAAAATAGATGGCATCATGAGGAATAAAAGGTATGTGGATATATTGAAGCAACATCTCAAGACATCAGTCAGGAAGTTAAAGCTTGGTCGCAAATGTTTCTTCCAAATAGACAATGACCCCAAGCATAGTTCCAAAGTTGTGGCAACAAAGTCAAGGTATTGGAGTGGCCATCACAAAGCAGAACTGAAAAAGCGTGTGCGAGCAAAGAGGCCTACAAACCTGCTCAGTTACACCAGCTCTGTCCGGAGGAATGGGCCAAAATGGGCAAAAGCTTTGGAAGGCTACCCAAAACGTTTGACCCAAGTTAAACAATTTAAAGGCAATGCTACCCAATACTAATTGAGTGTATGTAAACTTCTGACCCACTGGGATGTGATGAAAGAAATAAAAGCTGAAATAAATCACTCTACTATTTTTCTGACATTTCACATTCTTAAAATAAAGTGGTGATCCTAACTGACCTACAACAGGGACTTTTACTCAGATTAAATGTCAGAAATTGTGATAACTGAGTTTAATGTATTTGGCTAAGGTGTATGTAAACTTCCGACTTCAACTGTAAGTATTCAGACCTTTAGTTTGTACTTTGTTGAAGCACCTCTGGCAACGATTACAGCCTTGAGTCTTCTTGGGTATGACGCTACAAGCTTGGCACACCTGTATGGTGAGTTTCTCCTATTCTTCTCTGCAGATCCTCTCAAGCTTTGTCAGGTTGGATGGGGAGAGTCGCTGCACAGCTATATTTAAGTGATCGGGTTCGATTGGTTTAACTCTGGGCTCTCGCTGGGCCACTCAAGGACATTCGAGACTTGTCCCGAAGCCACCACTGCATTGTCTTGGCTGTGTGCTTAGGGTAGTTGTCCTGTTGGAAGGTTAACCTTCACCCCAGTCAGAGGTTCTGAGCGCTCTAGAGCAGGTTTTCATCAAGGATATCTCTGTACTTTGCTCCATTCATTTTTTCCCTCAATCCTGAGGGAAAAAACCCAAGAAGACTTCAAGCTGTAATCGCTGCCAAAGGTGTTCAACAAAGTACTGAGTAAGGTCTGAATACTTTTACACATTGCAAACATTTCCAAAAATCTGTTTTTGTTATGTCATTATGGAGTATTGTGTGTAGATTGATGATTGAAAAAATCTATTTAATTCATCAAATCAAGTTTTTTATATAGCCCTTCGTACATCAGCTAATATCTCGAAGTGCTGTACAGAAACCCAGCCTAAAACCCCAAAAGCAAGCATGCAGGTGTAGAAGCACGGCGGCTAGGAAACCTCCCTAGAAAGGCCAAAACCT
This sequence comes from Salvelinus sp. IW2-2015, assembly GCF_002910315.2. Taxonomy (NCBI): domain Eukaryota; kingdom Metazoa; phylum Chordata; class Actinopteri; order Salmoniformes; family Salmonidae; genus Salvelinus; species Salvelinus sp. IW2-2015. The sequence goes on from NC_036845.1 coordinate 16,261,081, forward strand.
AGGAAGAAACCTACATTTACATTTACATTTAAGTCATTTAGCAGACGCTCTTATCCAGAGCGACTTACAAATTGTGCATTCACCTTATGATCCAGTGGAACACCACTTTACAATAGTGCATCTAACTCTTTTAAGGGGGGGGGGTTAGAAGGATTACTTTATCCTATCCTAGGTATTCCTTAAAGAGGTGGGTTTCAGGTGTCTCCGGAAGGTGGTGATTGACTCCGCTGACCTGGCGTCGTGAGGGAGTTTGTTCCACCATTGGGGTGCCAGAGCAGCGAACAGTTTTGACTGGCTGAGCGGAGACCTGTACTTCCTCAGAGGTAGGGAGGCGAGCAGGCCAGAGGTGGATGAACGCAGTGCCCTTGTTTGGGTGTAGGGCCTGATCAGAGCCTGAAGGTACGGAGGTGCCGTCCCCTCACAGCTCCGTAGGCAAGCACCATGGTCTTGTAACGGATGCGAGCTTCAACTGGAAGCCAGTGGAGAGGCGGAGGAGCGGGGTGACGTGAGAGAACTTGGGAAAGTTGAACACCAGACGGGCTGCGGCGTTCTGGATGAGTTGTAGGGGTTTAATGGCACAGGCAGGGAGCCCAGCCAACACGCGAGTTGCAGTAATCCAGACGGGAGATGACAAGTGCCTGGATTAGGACCTGCGCCGCTTCCTGCGTGAGGCAGGGTCGTACTCTCGGCGAATGTTGTAGAGCATGAACCTACAGGAACGGGTCACCGCCTTGATGTTAGTTGAGAACGACATTGTGTTGCCAGGATCACGCCAAGGTTCTTAGCACTCTGGGAGGAGGACACAATGGAGTTGTCAACCGTGATGGCGAGATCATGGAACGGGCAGTCCTTCCCCGGGAGGAGAGCAGCTCCGTCTTGCGAGGTTCAGCTTGAGGTGGTGATCCGTCATCCACACTGATATGTCTGCCAGACATGCAGAGATGCGATTCACCACCTGGTTATCAGAGGGGGAAGGAGAAGATTAATTGTGTGTCGTCTGCATGCAATAATAGGAGAGACCATGTGAGGATATGACAGAGCCAAGTGACTTGGTGTATAGCGAGAATAGGAGAGGGCCTAGAACAGAGCCCTGGGGGACACCAGTGGTGAGAGCACGTAGTGCGGAGACAGATTCTCGCCACGCCACCTGGTAGGAGCGGACCTGTCAGGTAGGACGCAATCCAAGCGTGGGCCGCGCCGGAGATCCCAGCTCGGAGAGGGTGGAGAGGAGGATTGATGGTTCACAGTATCAAAGGCAGCCGATAGGTCTAGAAGGATGAGAGCAGAGGAGAGAGAGTTAGCTTTAGCAGTGCGGAGCGCCTCCGTGACACAGAGAAGAGCAGTCTCAGTTGAATGACTAGTCTTGAAACCTGACTGATTTGGATCAAGAAGGTCATTCTGAGAGAGATAGCAGGAGAGCTGGCCAGGACGGCACGTTAAGAGTTTTGGAGAGAAAAGAAAGAAGGGATACTGGTCTGTAGTTGTTGACATCGGAGGGATCGAGTTGTAGGTTTTTTTAAACCTAGAGAGGAACCAGGCTATGAGGGGTGGCCAGTCCTCTTCTGGCTGTGCCGGTGGAGATTATACAGAACATGGCCAAGATGTTCAAATGTTCATAAATGACCAGCATGGTCAATAATAATCAGGAATAAATGTCAGTTGGCTTTTCATAGCCTATCATTAAGAGTTGAAAACAGCAGGTCTGGGACAGGTAGCACGTCCGGTGGACAGGTCAGGGTTCCATAACCGCAGGCAGAACAGTTGAAACTGGAACAGCAGCAAGGCCAGGTGGACTGGGGACAGCAAGGATTCATAATTCATTTTAGAATAAGGTTATAACGTAAGAAAATGTGGAAAAAGTCAAAGGGTCATAATACTTTCCGAATGCACTGTATGTGGTAAACTCCTCAATGTTATCGAACGAATCCTGGAACATATTCCAGTCTGTTTACGAAACAGTCCTGTACCTTAGCATTCGCATCATCTGACCACTTCCGTATTGAGCACATCACTGGTACTTCTTGTTTGAGTTTTTGCTTGTAAGCAGGAATCATGAGGATTGAGTTATTGTCAGATTTGCCAAAGGGAGTGTGGGACACGCCTAGTCTATTGGTCTGTTGCTTAGTGGGATATCTGCCCTCAGGTAGCCGATGAGATATGGGTACAACAGGGAATAAAAGAGAGAGAGAGAGAGAGAGAGAGGGAGAAAGAGGGTAAGGAGAGAGAGTAAGAGAAGGGGAATAAGAGACAGATGAGAGAGAAGAGAAAACAGTAGAGAGAAGAGAGGAAGGGTGAGAGAGAGAACATGCTTCTTGGTGGCAAGCCAAATTATATAAAGTTTACTCATCACGGTCTATAAGAGTCTGCGACAAGACAGAGATATTGGGCCATTGGGCATATCTGCTAGAGCTAACTGATCCAATCACTGATCTTTAAAATGGCCAACGAAKAAGGTGTTGTACTCCCCATTATAAYTTTTTTCTTCTTCTTCACTTATTCTATTTTACCACTTCACTTGGCCCGACTCGCTGACATGCTTCAACAAGGCCACTAAGCACATCCTCTCTCGGGTCTATAGTTCACACCACTGACAGTGCCAATTCATTAGTGTCCACTGACACACAGTCAACCCCCAAGTCATAATGTCACGAGACATTACATTTCATGTTTCTTTTCCATCGCGRGTCTGGAGGACGATTAAAAAGCCAAAAAGCAGCATCTTTTTTTTCMAAAACCTCCAAAAGCATCCTCCATTAGCTCGAGAAGGATGTGCTCCACCATGACAGTTAACAYGACAAAGTAACTGAACCGTTGCAACCCAGAGACACACAGAGACTCATTTACGCATGACTTGGCTCTCTCTCTACATGCCTTTTCAACATTTTAATCTGCTTCGTAATTATTCTAATAGATGCATTATAACTTGATTATGTTATATTACAGTTCTTCACAAATGCGCCAATGTCTACCGTGAATTTGAGCTGRACATGGGTTGTGGGATGGCGTCCCCCCCACTAATGAGAATGCATCGGCGCGATGGTGTTCCCCATTTATTTAAGTTTTCMGAGAAGTTACTCAGTGTTCTTCCATTATTCGATTCGTTAATCATCACAAGCCCAGTCAATTACAGCTCATTTCATTTAATTTCAACAACTAATCTGGGAATTGGAGCCCAGACTTTATAATGCACACACTTATACTGTATTTAATCTAAAATATATTACCCAACTCCTTTTCTTTGTGTTACCGCATAGCTGGGAAATGTTACATTAAATCATATCAAATTGTGTTTGTAACATGCGCCAAATACAAATGCTTACTTACAAGTCCTTAACCAACAATGCAGTTTAAGAAAAATAAGTGTTAAAGTATTTACAAAAATAAAGTTAAGAGTTAAGAGTTAAGAAAATATATTGTAAAAAAGCTATTTTGTAATAAAAATCGAAAAGTTACAACAAAATTACATAACAATAACGAGGCTATATACAGGGGGTACCAGTACCGAGTCAATGTGYGGGGGTACTGGTTAGTCGAGGTAATTTCTAAAGTGACTATGCATAGATAATTAACAGCGAGTAGCAGCACTGTAAAAACAAAGGGGGTCAATATAAATAGTCCGGGTGGCCATTTTATTAATTGTTCAGCAGTCATATGGCTTGGGGGTAAAAGCTGTTAAGGAGTCTTTTGGTCCTAGCCTTGGTGCTCCGGTACCGCTTGTCGTGCGGTAGTAGAGAGAACAATCTATGAGTTGGGTGACTGCAGTTTGACAATTGTTTGGGCCTTCCTCTGACACCGCCTAGTATATAGGTTCTGGATGTCAGGAAGCTTGGCCCCAGTGATGTACTGAGCCGTATGCACTACCCTCTGAGTGGGTCTAGGGTTTCCGGCATAAAGATTTCGGTTACTAGTCCAACACTCTACCCACTAGGATACCTGCCACCCTAGATATGTTGAAGTGTGGCAATCTGGTGTTGTTCTTCTATCACCCACGGTCTGCATTCCATTGACCTCTTTACCTCATGTATAGCTATCCAACTGAAGGCACAGACTCTACAGCTGGAAGGGCAGCAAAGGCTCAATTTCCATCTTTTTTCATAGCTTTTCTATTGACATTTAATTAGATGTAGCCAATGTTCCACCCAAAAATTGTTTTACAATTCTTTGCAACCTTCAGCGTGCGTTTACTATGAACACTGAGGCTGTACCTGCTTTGAGTTACAGTTTTATCAGTGGCCAAGTAAGCTACTGTGGCTATTTGATAATTATGTAGGCCTATCAGAGTGGCCTACCATCAAAAACAATGGGGAAAATGCATTTTAACATGGAAATATGTGTTATATCATTCAGCCTAGAGTAGCAGCCAATGCTACCCTCTGCCTTTTGGCTACTTGGCTTATTCAAGCCTGTCTCAAAATACAACACTGCCCTCTTAAGGATCCGCCCCTTCTTTTCAATTTTCGGCCAGAACGACATACCCAAATCTAACTGCCTGTAGCTCATGACCTGAAGCAAGAATATGCATATTCTTGATACCATCTGAAAGGAAATACTTTGAAGTTTGTGGAAATGTGAAATTAATGTAGGATAACATAAACACATTYGTTTTTTTGTACCATCATCTTTGAAATGCAAGAGAAAAGCCATAATGAATTGTTCTAGCCAAGACACAATTTAGGCTTTGGCCACTAGATGGCAGCAGTGCATGTGCAAAGTTTTAGACTGATCCAATGAACTATTGCATATCTATTCAAAATGTTGTATCAAGACTGCCCAAATGTGCCTAATTGGTTTATTCATAATTTTGCACTYTCCTCAAACAATATCATGTTATTCTTTTACTGTAAATTGGACAGTGCAGTTAGATTAACAAGAATGTAAGCTTTCAGCCCATAGGACAAAAAAAAAAACTCTTTACCTGACTCGCTTATCAATGATGGCTAGAAATGCACACATTTTGTGCTCTTGTAGGAAGCAACCACTCCCCCATAGTTGACTAGAAATGATCCATAACTGGGCTTACTCACTAACTAGCAAAGGATATGAACAAAATCATGGCAATGGTCTATTTGCATATAGGCCTACTGCAGATCTGATTGTTTATGCTGCACCGGTCTGTGTAGAGTACAGGCTGAGTCATGCGTGTCAATCAGTGGAGGCTCCTCAGAGGAGGAGCGACCTTATGATGGGTATAGGGGAAATTAGAGTGTCRTGTAGTAGCCTAAACCTATCGATGTTACATTGAACCGGGTGAATGGAATATGAATGACAGTCATCCAACTTGCTGTAATAGAAATAAGGCCATGCTCGTGAAAARAATTGTCCTCCCTCATCATAAACGGCACTRACCRCCACTGGTGTGCACCTACGTCGACCTGTGCACCTAAGTTGTAAAAGTTAATTCATAGGCTAGGTTGTATCAACCTCATGATGGGTACAGGGAAAATTCTAGTATCATGTAGTAGCCTAAACCTATCAATGTAACATTGAGCTCGGTGAATGGAATATGAATTAGTCATCCAATATGCTATAATAGAATAAGGCATGTTCATAAAAAAAATATCCTCAATGTCAGTCAATCATACTCCGATGCGTTCTGCCTACAAAAAATCTCTTGCATAGTTAGTTTTGTTTCGGTACGTTGCATTGAAAGTGGCTAATATTGGGTTGATTAGATCACAATTGCCACAGTAAAGGGAAACATTGATAGTGTTAACAGGGAAAACTCGAGAACAGTGGTCACCAACCTTTTGGTCAAGATCACTTTCTGAGTCAAAATGCAAACCGAGATCTACCACTCAATTTTATAACATGACTTAAAAAATGTAAGCCTATGCAACATTAACCAATTAAAAACAGTAGTGTAGCAATGAGTTTGTGCAGTAAGCTTAGGCCCAATACATTATCACTGCATACTAGATTTGCTTGAATTGCCTGCCAATGCATTGTATGTTCAGCCCAAATTTGAGGTAGGCTATATGATCACACCCGTAATAGATCCGTTGTTGGCACAGCTGAGGGATCATACATTTAAATAATTTGATTTCAATTTTAATGCGCTGATGGGGCCTGCATCTGATGGTCAGTCTCAGCAGAGGRAGTGAGCAGCAGAATGAGGGTCCTCCTTTCAACATCCTTCTGCTCTCCCTTTCCTCCACTGACACTGACCAAAAAGGCAYGTCGTTTTCCAGCTAATAGCGAAACTCGAGTCGCACCGCATTATTTCGACCTGTTACTCCCAAGAACAGAGAAAGTGAAATATTCCTCATTATTAAAAAAGATCCAAGGCGCTAATAATAACAATGCAAGCCTATGGATACACTTTCCTACTCAGTGATTTATGCTGCTGAGTGTAAGTAGGAAGAACGTGCATTTTATGGCTGATAAGTGTTGAATACAAAGTGTTGACAGTGCTGAGTAAGAACTTAAACATGAACTCACTTATAAAAACAGCCGCTCTTTGCTGTATTCGTTGACAGCCTCTCTCTAGTCATGGTTTTAAACGTTTTGAAATATCACCGTTTGAATTTTGCTGTTGCTTTCTGTTATGCCACTGCAGACAGTAATCTGAGCCATCTGATTGGCCAGCAGTATGTTATAGTGCACCTGATTTTCTCTCCAGTTCTGCCGAGAAGGCAGAGTTTTTAACTTCAGACACATGAAATGGTTCAAAMTGGCAACAGTTGCCTACCCGGCGTGCAGGGCAGCTTTTACATAAATGTTTGGCGATCGACTAGGAATGATTGGTTGGTGACCACTGCTGTAGAAAGTTAAGGGAAGTTAAGTGCTTCTCTGTGGGCTAATATTTCTTCTGCACAGCAGTGCCGGGAGATGCGCTGCAGTCTCTGGGCTAATACGCGTGCGCAGTTTATAGGGAATATTAGATATAGCTATCCATGATAATATTGTTGAATGATTTTGCCTAGATCAGAAAGTTTGTCTCGTCTGTGCACAGCATTCTTTGAACAGTGGCGAGATCGCAATTTAACAGTGAGACATTGTTTTGGAGGTCAGACAGGCAGACAGTAAGGGTTACAATCCATCACTGTTGGAAATGAAATGCTAGGCCAGAATCAAGAGGACACAATGCCTTACTTATAATACTGGTCGCTTGGCATTGATATATTGTTGGTCGTATGTTGTGTTTGTCCGTTAGACCAGGGCATTGGAATACAAATGTGAAACTTTATCCCAGGGCTAAAGATTAGCCCCGGTTTAACTARAAAATGTGTAAACACAGGATAAGCTAGCCCAGGGCCAGTCTATAACCCGGGGCTAAGAACAATGCAATGTGAAAAGGCCTAATGCCAATRGGCTAAAGTTAGCTGTTGATAGCAAGGTAGCTAGCTAGCTAACGTGAGCTATGCACATCTTCCTCTGACATGCTACATCACATTACACATTAGCTTGATGTATTTAGCTAATTACAGTATCATTCCCCTTTCATCTGTGGTATCATAGCATGGCTCAATTAATGTTGTATAACTAAAAGTAGCTACTAGTTAGCTAGCTAGTACCAGCTATCTGCTTAGCTAACATAGTCACCAACACCAGTTACAGAAGTGAACGTGTCAGATACTCCATTCCTGGTCATCTGGCAATATTGTTGAAATGCATTGGAAGTTTGCACCATCTTTATGGAAGTCCATTTTCACTCCTATTTACTGAGTGAAATGTGCTTGTGTTGCACCCATATGCAGACTTGACAACATTGTCTACATGTTAGCTGAGGTCGGACAACAACGTGTTGTCTCTGTGCAATTGGGCATCATTGGCAAAAGTGGGCATGTAATAATCCATACCCAACGCTCAAGTAAGTCACGACTAACTCACTTACAAAACTCAGTTTTGGATGACACTGACTGTATTACCAAAAGTATCCTATTTTTAATTAGATAAAATGTTTCTGGCTCATAGGCCGTTTTCAAAAGGATACGTTTTTGGGGGGGGGGTTAGCTCTTTGATGTCCATTGTGAAATGGAAATTCATAATTGTGCCTTCTTTTCATTCCGAAGGTACCATGTAACACACCCCTACACACACATAAAAAGCTGGGAGCAGCACAGGGTGAGCCACAGGGCAGATTTGGGGGTAAGTGCCTTACTCCAGGGTACAACAGCAGGGGGTGTTACCTGATGCTAGTAATCCTTGGACTACTGGTTCGCATCCCTGACAGATTTTGCCTGGTCAGACCATGGCTTTGAACCAGCAACCCTCAGGTTCCAGGTCAGCTTCTCTAACCTCCAAACTGCCAAGGGTGTAGTGCTTATTTTAGATCCATCCCTGTGTGCCACAATTTAGACCTCTAATAACTACATTAAATTATTGAACAGTGCGTTCGTCTGAGAAACGTGCATCTGAGTCAGAGGATGTTTGTCCTTGGGTGTCCATCACGCATCATTTCCCCGAAGGTTTTCAGGTCTCTTCAGCATTAGATTATGTACCATTTCCAGGAAAGGGAACTGAAATGTTGCCTATTCAAAAATACAAACGAGGTTACATTTGAACCTTCGGAAACATAAACAATTTACAAAATGTTTAATGATGGAAGTCATCAACAATAGTGATTGTGACCTCTGTTTGGAGTAACAAATCTCAATTTGTTATTCTAGCGCTCTTGAACATACTTGAACTTCCCTCTATATAACATACTCTTGACCATACTTTACTATCCCTCTATATAAAGACAGTTTTAGTGTCCAAGGGCATTATTAGATAACCAAGTGAACTGGAGCGAAAGATTGATTCAGCTTGAACATGATTCAGATGTAACTCTTCATTTTCTTGCCTGTCTCGGGATTAAAATGCAAGGTGTGTTTGATATGTCACGGTAAATAAGCCTGTATTGCCTTCAAGCCTCCAGGGACTCGTCTGAATATTTAAAATCTATGGATGAATACACTGATTTAGTAGCTCTGAACATACCCCGTGGCTGTTGACGAGGATTAATGAAAGTCAGATGCTGTTGATAACCATTAATAAATCTCAATAAAGGACAGGAATCTTATTCTGTATGTGTGAAATTTATGAGGAATTTGGGGCAATAAAGGGGCACTGCAATAGGTACTGGTATAGCCTCTTTCTAAACCAATGTCCTGAGCTACTAGTTTTTGAAGAAGTCTCAGAAAATACTTAGAGACAAAGATATCTGATGATTAAAATTAATGACTTAAAGGAATCATTTACAAAAAGCTGAAATATGTAACTTTTTGGGCAACCTGACCAAATTCACATAGACGTGTGAGTTATAGATCAGTCATTGGCATTGAAAGAAAGTCTAAGAAGCGGTAGATCTGTTTTATGTGTGCTATTTCTATGCTTCCCGTTTTTAATTTTAGTTTTTGCGTCTTTTACTTTCATTTTTTGTACACCAGCTTCAAACAGCTGAAAATAAAATATTTGTGCTTATGGAAAATATATTTCACAGTGGTTAAGAAGGTACAATGATTCTCTACACAATTACCAGCTCAAATAGACAGAAGCCTTCTATGTGGCAGAGCAATCTGAACTCCTCTCTCCTCTCAATCATGGCTAGTGAGAAGGTTGCTGACTTTTTCTGTGATTTAACCAATTAGGCTCGTAATTTAACATGTTTTATTCGTATTTACAGTTGGCATACACGTTTGTTTTTAAGGCACATGAAAGTTCATATGTTCCAGAAGGCATTTCTACCAAAAAACGCATTTTGATAAAAATAATTACGTTTACGTTCAAATGGCTCTCCTGGGAAGTAGTGACCCGCGACATAAGCCTAGTTTCCCGAAACGAGTCACAATTAGGCAAACTATTACTATTTTAGCAACCAGGAAATGGCAGARGGATTTCTGCATATTGTACCTTTTAAATTTCAAAATGACATATTTGCTTTCCCAGTCTTTTAACAAGGAGAGACAGCAATCTATTGTTTGGTTTTGTTTAACCTGGCTGCTATCATCAAATGCTAACTTTAGCCAAAAGTCAAAGCCAAAGAGCTTTTTGTCAATATTGGATATTAGTCACTCCCTTTCTTTTGATATAAAACTCCTGTATTGCTGACTGCTCACCRAGCTGCAATCACACCATCAAATGATTGATCAAGTTTGAGTTTCCCTGTGCTTCTGGGTTCAAAGCAGCATCCACACTTTTCAAACCCATCTGTCACACCTTTTCACACCTCACCTGAACTGAGAAGGATATTGATTAGGATACAAGTGGAAGAGCAAATTCTAGGAAGTCTGTTCAGGGGCCTTCAATTCCCACAAACCCCTGTTAACCCAAACATCAGCACAACGTGGGGAAGCTTTCAAGGTCAGTGGAGACAACCTTACCTAAATAAATGATGTCATCATGAGGCAATCTCAAAACACCCAGAAGCATGTGCTTCAGTGCCGTAAGTGCTTTTTCCACTCCCACACATCCATCAGATTGATGGTACTTTTTTCACTTTCTCATGATTCATCTGTTTTTCTCCATATGCATTGCTGCTGCCTGGCCAGTGGAAGGGATTATTCTGCCCACCCTGCACAGCCCTTTTCTATCTTTAGCCCTCCATATTTGGGTTACAGCCCTGTGAGGAAACCCGTACTCACCTTGCCTGGAGGAGAGCGTTTTGATGAACAGTGAGTGACTCAATGAAATAACAGGCCAAATGACAGGCGTCCCCTCGTCCCTCTTTAAGCGTATAATAACTTAGAAACATGAGTTCAATCTTAAATTAACTGAAAAGGTGTCCATATCAAGCTGTCCTAATATGKACATCGTAYARCTGCTTGATCAATTTTGCCATCTGTTGATACAGTGGACTTGCAGACAGAGACCACGAAGAATGTCTTCACCTACTGTATACCCCTTTACAAGTACAGAAGGATTCATTTACATGTCGTCAACACAAAAAAAATGCCTTATGTCTCATACGGTCTCCCATGTAAAATACCCTAACTGTAGCTACTATTCTCATTAAATATAATTCCCTCCCACTCAAGTCTCTCTCCAGTGCATTCCTCCAATGCTCCCTAATATGACAGTGCCAATTGTTACCCTCAAGGACACCAGTAACATCTTTGAAAGATCACAGGACTGACTGAATTAGAATGTTGAAAGACCCTCTGAAATGCGTTTACCGCACATTGCTCCATGAGGATTTCCCACTTTCGAAATAAGAGTAAAATCACAAAATGAATGTATGAAGTGATGAATAACAGTGATAGCTTTGCCATCTGCAGCTGCTGTTTGTTTCCAAATGGCACCCTATTTCCTACTGTAGTGCACTGCTTTTGAACAAAGCCTTATGGGCCCTGGTCAAAAGTAGTGCACTTTAAAGGGAATAGGGTGCCATTTGGGATMGAGCATCTGTCTAAGAGTCACATCAAGGTCTATCAATGGTTATTYTTTTTCTATAGAGAATCGCCTAATTAAATAGTCAATGGCGCTTTCAATGCCTGGAAATGTCCTTACTATCGATTCGTCCTCTGTTTCTCCTGCTGTGAACCAGATGCRTTTTTCCTATTGATCCACAACTTCAGTCTGCATGAGCAGTGTACCGGCATAGTATATTTAAGTCCCGAGCAATTATCTATTGATTTTGCAAAACTGAAAGTTTTGCGATGAAGTACATGTACAGTACATACTCACTTGGTCAGTAGGTGGCCATTTCCATCCTTARACCAATATTGGCAAAATTGGTCTCACAGGGGCTCTAATTTCCAAAGTCATTATGAGGCATGCCATTAAATGATTCAACCTGTCACATGTGTAGAGAGGAGTAGGCAGGAGACAGTCGCAGGTTTAGAACTACTGAATTTATTAAAGCACTATATATATATATATATATATATAAATAAAAGCGGGACGAAACCCAGTGCAAAATAATAAAGTACTCAGGAAATAGTAGGCGAGATTCCTCTCAGGAAAACAAGCAACATTTACAATGRCAAAGACMAATGACAGAGGGAGTATATATACAGTGATAGAGTGGGGATTGGAACCAGGTGTTTGTAATGATGACGAGACAAGTCCAGGGTTGATGAGTGAAGGGCGTTTGCCAGCAGCAGGTCCGGCAGCAGCTAGAAGGCCGGCGATGCCGTACGCCTGAGCTGGGCAGGATGTCATCATGGGGAGCCAAAGCGAAGGCTGGTGTGACACAACCTTAATAATTCCTTCATAATCAATGTCATGTTCTCCGAACAAAGTGCAGACTAGATACACTTTCCTCCTTGATGAGTCTGAAAGGAAATAGTTAAGCTTCTCTTCAGTCATCATCATTATTCTGACAGCTCTTGATGCTTGCTAGTCAACAACTTTTCCAGTATAAAATTAGGGCTTGATTTACATGATTTCTAAATATGGCTAAGACTTCAAGGTACGTACAGATCCATTGTGGTTTTGATATGGGAAGAGCTTTGTTGTGGAAAAACAAAAACACAGTGGGTCTATTTCCGTCGAGCGACAATTCTCTGCAGTCTTGTGGATGAAAGAAGTTGAATTTATGAGACAAAGGCGGTGAGCGCAGTACACAGACATCTTTCTTGACAGATGGCTGAAAAACACAGAGTGGCAACTAGAAAGGAAAAGCACAAAGACCTTACACGCCGAGGTAACACTTTGGACAAGATGTCCGTCGCTACCAGATGTAACAGTCTGAGCTCTGTCACTTACAGTCTTTGTAGTTGGTGCGTTTGCTGTGTGTTTATTGTATCTCTGGTCTTTGTTTTGTTGTTTCCTGTTCTACCCTGAGAATATATGCTTCTTTCTAGYTCAGCCATTTTGTATCAAATTCAAACCAACATTCCACTGTGAGAGCCATGCACGGTAATTCTTCACTTCCACCCTCTGCAGTAAGTGAGGCCTGGTTCACACCTGCAGTTAAAAAGTTGCAAAAGCTGTTTTGTACTCCATGTTTATGTGTTGCAGTTACCGTAATGTAATGATAACCCTTAGGAGCCTGTAACAACAATATTTTCACGTACTTACTTACATGTACTTAGTCCACCTGGATGAGGCCRCAACAATCTTCTGCCACTGGAGTCTGTCTTTGGCCACAGCTTGTAACCTGTCCAATGAGAGACATCTCTTCCAGCTCAGCCACCACCCATGTTGTTTTTGGCCTGCCATGGTTGCACTTTCCAGTGTCCATCTGCAGSGAAATATTTTCATCAATACTTTCTTGGAGTACATGTTTATTTCAGAAGTGGAGATAGAGTTGTCCAAAGTTGGCCCATTTTGCATACGTACCCACCACATGAGACATGCATTTCTTCATCACTGGAAAAGATAAACAGTTGTGTTTGATATAATTTTAAAGCTTACAAACAGGTTTGTCAAACTATTTAATAATTTATTCAAAAAAATGTTTTAATATAAAAATTGATATTTTTTTTTACCATTAACGTCAATTATTTTAAAAAATGCATGAACTTAGTTTTTGGGGGTTTCTTATGTTGCAGCTGAGACCCTATTTAACATAATCTGAGGTGTTTGTGTTGTGCTTGCTTGTTGGTTGAGATACAGCATGCTCTTGAATACAGGGTGGGTGTCATGTTTTGGCTGATAAATGTACTAAATGGGAATAACATTTAAATTACAACTTTCAAATAGTATCACAAAGATGGTTTGAGGTCCACATATCAGAGAATGTTGACTTGAATGGGAATATAAATTGTTTTAAATTAAACTGTCAATCTTCCATATGAAACCTATTGAAATCATAGAAATATATAATAGAGTAGACATTCCCATTTAAGATGACATTTGAAAGTAGGTGAACCTGCAGCCATCTTTGTGGTAGTAATTGGTCATCTTTGTGGTAGTAATTGGAGATACCAAATACAATTTAAATTTAAATGGTGTACCAGCTAAATTGCAATGGTCTGGCAGGATAGGTCCATTCTATTAATTACAGTACTCGTTAAAAGTTTGGACACACCTACTCATTCAAGGGTTTTTCTTTATTTTTACTATTTTCTACATTGTAGAATAATAGTGAAGACATCAAAACTATGAAACAACACATATGGAATAATTTAGTAACCAAAAGTGTTAAACAGTTTCTTCAAAGTAGCCACCCTTTGCCTTGATGACAGCTTTGCACACTCTTGCCATTCTCTCAAACAGCTACACGAGGTAGTCACCTGGAATGCATTTCAATTAACAGGTGTGCCCTGTTAAAAGTTAATTTGTGGAATTTCCTTCTTAATGCGTTTGAGCCAATCAGTTGTGTTGTGACAAGGTAGGGGTGGTATACAGAAGATAGCCCTATTTGTTAAAAGGATAAGATCATTAAAGTTACCAGCCTCAAAAAATTGCAGCCCAAATAAATTCTTCACAGATTTCAAGTAACAGAYACATCTCAACATCAACTGTTCAGAGGAGACTGCGTGAATCAGGTTGAATTGCTGTAAAGTAACCACTACCAAAGGAYACCAAGAAGAAGAGRCTTGCTTGGGACAAGAAACACGAAAAACGGACATTAGACAAGTGGAAATCTGTCCTTTGGTCTGATGAGTYCAAATTTGAGATTTTTGGTTCCAACCCGTGTCTTTGTGAGACACAGAGAAGGTGAACGGATGATCTCCGCATGTATGGTTCCCACCGTGAAGCATGGAGGGGGAGGTGTGGGGGTGCTTTGCTGGTGACACTGTCTGTGATTTATTTAGAATTCAAGGCACACTTAACCAGCATGGCTACCACAGCATTTTGCAGCGATACGCCATCCCATCTAGTTTGTGCTTAGTGGGACTGTCATTTGTTTTTCAACAGGATAATGTCCCAAAACACACCTCCAGGCTGTGTAAGGSCTATTTSAACAAGAAGGAGAATGATGGAATGCTGCATCAGATGACCTGGCCTCCACAATCACCCGACCTCAACCCAATTGAGATGGTTTGGGATGAGTTRGACCGCAGATTAAAGAAAAAGCAGCCAACAAGTGCTCAGCATATGTGGGAACTCCTTCAAGACTGTTGGAAAAACATTCCAGGTTAAGCTGGTTGAGAGAATGCCAAGAGTGTGCAAAGCTGTCATCAAGGCAAAGGGTGGCTACTTTGAAGAACCTTTGTTTAACACTTTTATGGTTACTGCATATGATATTTCATAGTTTTGATGTCTTTACTATTTTCTACAATGTAGAACCCCTTGAATGAGTAGGTGTGTCCAAACTTTTGACTGGTACTGTATTTCTATGATCGAAATTACGCCCATCCTTTATTCAAGAGTATGCTGTTTCTCAACCGATGGTGGGTAAATTATCGTCTAAACTACAACATATGCAAAAAAGTAAAATGTCTGACTTTACGTGTTTTGAGATAATTGAAAGGTTAAAAAATTTCCATCTTATTTATTTAAAAAACATTTATTTCATTATAAAAGAGTTTGACAACCTTGTTTTTAAATTATATAAAACTCAACCRTTAATCTTTTCCAGGAATGAAGAGATGGATATCTCATGGCATGTTGGGTATGCAAAATGGATCACCTTTGAGCACTTCTATCACCTGAAAGTCACTTTCTGACCACTTCTGCCATTGTCAAATATAYATGGAAAGTTTTATTCAAATCAAAAAGTGATTGAAATCAAATGGAACGATCCTATGGTCTTATCTCAAATCCTTCTCCATAGTTAATGAGCAACCTGGAGAAAGGTCTGTAACCTAATAAATATAGGAGTGTGTAAAGAATCTGAAAATATAGAATAAGCTACCACTGACTACAGGGGAGMTATCTGAACCTAAAACAAGGACATGGGTAGGAACTGCTCAGCCATGGAATTACTCAAAATGTTCAATCCCACTTCCTCCAATTAATTCAGTAAATTGTTGCAGACTTAGTTTCGCATAAAGTAGTTTAACTTGTTTATATAAGCAAATTCCCTGTGTGTGAATATGTAATACAATTTTACAGAAACCCTGCTATCATTATGGCTCATGAATATCTACACATTAAAACTGGRGGACTTGGTAAGGGAGCTTTTCAGGGGAAATTAATTTACCAAGAAGGGCATATCAGTCATGTTTATTTCCATTGTCACAAGACTGTTGAACTGCTTTTATCCACCACTTTCAGAACTAAACTACTGATTTTGGGAAGAAGAAATGTTGTTTCATGCTTTTTTAAATGAATACTACAGGATATTGTAAAGTCTGCTTCCAACTCACACTCTCAAACACATAGATCCCCTGAACGCAGCTCACTCTTCAGATCACAATCACCTGTTCACACACCTGTATGTCATTATCACACACTATTTAGTTCAGTTCTTTGCACCCCATCATTGTGAGGTATTGTGACACACTTCTATTCGGAGTGCTTTAGCCCCCCCCCCCTGGCTCACTAACGACACATTTTGCCTATTCCCTGCCTGTACTTTAGCCTATCGGATTTCCTGTTATCAACCTATTGCCTGATCTCCCGGACGACATTACTAGCCTTTCCCTCCCTGTACTGTTGCCTTTTTGGACCCCCTGTGTATGACCTTCTGCCTATCCCTGGACCCAGCTACCTGCCTCCTCCTGTGGCACTTTACAATAAACACCTGCTGTGCCCTGCGCTTGAAACCAGCTCTCTGTCTCCCATTGTGTTCATTACATATATTGATAAACACCCTTTTAAACTGACCAAAGACGAGTGTAAAAAAAAAAACAATACCATCAAACTTTCCAAGGTATGCTGTTAGCCAGTAAAAGCGATTACTGTTCTATTGCGTATTATAATGAGATGCTGTAACTGTACATCCTTCATAGAGATTTGCTCATGCTCTCAGAAAAGATTGTGTTCAAAACAATACTTTTCCTTGAGTGCTTCCCTAGAATGTACTCCAGCCCATGTAAATAAATTAACCAATGGGGGAAAAAGTACTTTTCTGACTGTAGAATGAAAGTCTCAACCCAATAAATAAATGATTGGAACATTGAGGAGGAAGATTGGGTCTGTACCCATATACCCACCAAAGGATGTTTTCTAGTGGTTCGTAGTCCTCAGCAGGGCCGGATTAATGCAGGGGCTTACAGGGGCCCGAACAGGCCCTCATTAACATAAATGGTGCTGTAGTGGAGCGGGTCGAGAGTTTCAAGTTCATTGTTGTCCACATTACCAACAAACTATCCATGGTCCAAACACACCAAGACACAAGTTCGTGAGAGGGGCACGACAACAACACCTTTTTCCCCCTCAGGAGACTGAAAAGTTTGGCATGGGTCCTCAGATCCTAAAAGGGTTACTAAGCAGCACATCGAGAGTGTTGGATGGTTGCATCACTGCCTATTTATGGCAACTGCTTCGGCTTCCAACCGCAAGGTACTACAGAGGGCAGTGCGTACGGCCCAGTACATCACCGTGGCCCAAGCTTTCTGCATCCAGGACTATATACATTTGAAGTCGGAGTTTACATACACTTAGGTTAGAGTCATTAAAACTCGCTTTTTTAACCACTCCACAAATTTCTTGTTAACAAAACTATAGTTTGGGAAGTGGTAAGGACATCTCTTTGTGCATGGACAACAAAGTTAACATTTTTCCAACAATTGTTTAATTGACAGATTATTATAAGTTCATGGTAATAAATTTCCGTGGTCAGAAAGTTACTACACTAATTGACTGTGCCTTAAAGATACGTGGAAATTAAAAGAAAATGAATTGTTTCGCTTTAAATGATGTCAATTGCGCCCTAATTAGACGGCATCTGAGTCAATTGGATGTGTCCTGTGGAATGTATTTAGAGGCCTTAGCTTAAATCAGTGCCTCTTTTGCTTGACATCAATGGAAAAATCAAAAGAATATCAGCACAAGGTCTGTTTATACTTGGGAGCCAATTTACAGATGCTGAAGGTACCACTTCGTTCATCTGTACAAACACATTAGTACGGAAGTATTAAACACCTGGGATACGCGCCGGTCTTACACTCAGGAAGGAGACGCGTTCTGGTCTCATCTAGAGATGGAACGTACTTTGGTGTTGAAAAGTGCAACATCAATCCCAGAACAAAGCAAAGGACTCTGGTGAAGCTGCGGAGGAAACAGGTTACAAAAGTGATCTAATCTTTACAGTAAAAAAAGTTATATATGAACATACCATGGAAAGGCGTCCAGAGGAGAACAGCCACCGCTCCAAACACAACGCCATGAAAACCAAAGCCAGACTACGTTTTCAACTGCACCGATGGGGACAGAAGATTGCATACTTCTTGGTGAAGTCCTTGGTCCTGTATAAACAAAATAGAAACTGTTTGGCCATAAGAACCCATTGTTATGTTTGGAGGGAAAAAAGGGAGGAGGCTTTGCAAGCCCAAGACACCATCAAAACGTCGAAGCACGGGGGTGGCAGACATCAATGTGTGGGGTGCTTTGCTAGGGCAGAGGGGCTGAGTTGCACTTACCAAAATAGATGGGCAAATGAGGCCAGGGAAAATTCAAGTGGATATTTAAACAACATTCTCAAAGACATGCAGTCAGGTGAAGTTAAAGCTTTTTTCGCAAATGGTCTTCCCAAAATGGACAAATGGGCCCGAACTACTCTCCAAAGTTGTGGCAAAATGTTCTTAACGGACAACAAAGTCAAGTATTGAGTGGGCCATTCACAAAGGCGCCCTGACTCACTCCCTCTAGGAATTTTTGTGGGCAGGACAACTGAAAAAAGTGGTGGGGCGACAAGGAGGCTACAAAAACTGACTCAGTTACACCCGCTCTTCAGGAGGTTGGCCAGGGGAAATGTCACCAAAACTTCTATTGTGGGAAAGCTGTGGAGGGCTAACCTGAAATGTTTGAACCCAAGTTAAACAAATGAAAGCAAATGCTACAAATACTAATTGAGTGTAATTTGTAACATTTGGGAACCCACTGGGAAATGTGATGAAAAGAGAATAAAAAGCTGAAAATAAAATCATTCTCTACGTATATTTTCTGCATTTCATTCTTTAAAATAAAAAGTGTGCTCCTAACATGACTATACAAACAGGCAGGATTTTTACTAGGATTATAAATAGTCCCAAGGAATTGTGAAAAAAAACCACTGAGTTTAAATGTAATTTGGCTCTAAAGCGTGTATGGAAAACTCGGGGACTTCAACCTGCAGTTTGGGTAAGTTGTATTGTAACTTCGACTTCAACTGTATATCAGGGTGGTGTCAGAGAAGCCCCTAAAATTGGTCAAGCCAACAGGGCCAACCCTTGTCATAGACTATTCTCTCTACTACCGCACGGCAAGTCGTACCGGAGCGCCAAGTCGAGGTCAGAGGCTTCTAAACAGCTTCTGCCCCAAGCCATAAGACGCCTGAACATCTAATCAAATGATACCCGGACTATTTGCATTGCCCCCCCCCCCCACCCTTTACGCTGGCTGTTACTGTCTGTTATTATCTATGCATAGTCATTTTAATAACTGTACTTATGTGTCATATTACCTCAATTACTCTGACTAACCGGTTCCCGCACATTGATCTTGTACAGGTACCCCTGTACATAGCCTCGCTATTGTATTTTACTACTGCTCTTTATTCAATTATTTTATTACTTTTATTTCTATATTTTATTTAAAAAAAATCTTAACTGCATTGTTGGTTAAGGGCTTGTACGTAAACATTTCACTGTGAGGGTCTACACATGTTGCATTCAGCGCATGTGACAAAATAAAGTGTGATTTGATTGAAAAATGTTGTATCTTATACGTAACATGTCAGTTCCAGTTGCAGGTGTACTACAAAAACTAGAGAAAATTCTGAACATATTAAATCCTACCGTCAGGAAGCGTGTGCAAGTTGGGCATCGCGCAGCATATCAAATAGCTGATTGTTGATTTGCTGTTGTCAGTGAAAAGCATCTGAAATAGGCATATCGCAATATTTCAAAATACATATTGCTGGAAAAACGCTAAAGAGAGGAGACAAATAAAAAAACTCTAACCGGTCTTTAGTTAGGCCTACTGTTTGCTTAATAGTCTTATCTTATTGGCACTATAGAGGAGAGCATATTTGTTTCAGAACAATCATTTCTCTCCTCCAGGCTAGATGGAAGTGGACTGAGCTCTGAATGTCTGTAAAGAAAGGAGAAGAAATGCAGGAAGGTCTTTTTTGCGAACAGTGAGTCAGTTATAGGCCTATTATTATCCTAATTTAGGACTATCCAATCCACTCATCACATTAGAAATAGTAGGCTATTTCACATTAGGTGGTACAACATTAGGTGGTACTGCAAATGCGATGATAGATGCATGCAGTACTTTATCATAAAGGTGGGGGGGGGGTGGTTTTCGTGAACTTGTTTAGCTTCCCCTAACTTGGAACTAATCGATAGTTGATAAATTCGTACATTTTACTGATGATCATAAGAAACCGAATTCTATCAACTTCCTCGTTCTGTCCCATTACTGTAGCTGGCCACTGTGTTGACTTGAGAGGTCACGCACAGTGCACACGGCAGATTAATGAAATTTGTACTTCTGGGAGAATTTTTATTTTTATTTTTTATAACTGCATTTAAAACAACTATAATCTAAATATTATAGTTTCACATATACTTGTAAAAAATACATAGAGTACAAAGTGCTAACCACCCAGCTTTGGAAAACTRTTTCCCTGCTTTTGAGAGGAGCTGGCTACCGTACACGGAGATTTCCAGCAATTGCGATAATCCAACTTCAATTATCTTCAAACTGCACGCAGAGACATGGTGTCCAGGAGTTCAGCTGACCCTGGGTAAGTAGAATGACCTAAATCCCATGATTTTGCAGTATCCCTTTAAGGAYACGAGCATGACATGCATATTCCATTTACCATTAAAAACAAATAGAAACAGTGTTTCCTTTCAGTCACATTTTCACCAAGCCCRGCCCAACAACAGTCTAGTTTACCTCTGGGACATACTGTACAGTATACCAATACATTTCTTTCGCATGATTATAACAAACACTTAATTTTGGAAATATAACAAGAGTTTGGGACTATAAGATTCTATCTGAATTTTTGTCCGAATGTAATTATTGACATAGCCTTGTTCTGTTCAGTGTTCTCTACAGTAGTAAGATAAGATAGCTGACACCATTCAAACCAATGAGAGTTCGGAACATTAAAGCCAATTACTGTATTTCAGAATACAGCATAGATACCGTCTCAGCCTCCAGTATCTATGCTGCAATAGTCTGTGCCGGGTGCCAAGGGTCAGTCTGTTATATCTGGTGTAATTCTCCTATCTTATCTGGTGTCTTGTGTGAATTTACATATGCTCCATCTAATTCTCTCTCTCTTTCTCTCTCCCACCCCTCCCGGAGGACCCGAGCCCTAGGACCATGCCTCAGGACTACCTGGCCTGATGACTCCTGGCTGTCCCCTGTCCACCTGATCATGTTACTGCTCCAGTTTCAACATTTCTGCCTGCAGTTATGGAACCCTGACCTGTTCACCGGATGTGCTACCTTGTCCCGGACCTGCTGTTTTCGACTCTCTCTCGCTCTACCGCACCTGCTGTCTCGACCTCTGAATGCTTGGCTATGAAAAGCCAAATTACATTTACTCTTGAGACAGTGACCTGTTGCACCCTCTACAACGACTCTGATTATTATTTGACCCTGCTGGTCATCTATGAACGTTTGAACATCTTGAAGAACAATCTGTAATCTTATAATCTCCACCCGACACAACCAGAAGAGGACTGGCCACCCCTCAGAGCCTGGTTCCTCTCTAGGTTTCTTCCTAGGTTCCTGCCTTTCTAGGGAGTTTTTCCTGGCCACCTTGCTTCAACATCTGCATTGCTTGCTGTTGGAAGTTTTAGGCTGGGTTTCTGTATCGCACGTTGCGATATCTGCTGATGTAAAAAGGGCTTTAATACATACAGTGCCTTCGGAAAGTATTCAGACCCCTTGACTTTTGCCACATTTTGTTTATGTTATAGCCTTATTCTAAAATGGATTTAATAAAAAAATCCTGAGCAATCTACACACAATACCCCATAATGACAAAGTGAAATACCTTATTTACATAAGTATACAGACCCTTTGCTATTAGACTCAAAATCTATCTCAGGTGCGTCCTGTTTCCATTGATTATCCTTGAGATGTTTCTACAACTTGATTGGAGTCCACCTGTGGTAAATTMAATTGATTGGACATGATTTGGAAAGACACAGACCTGTCTATACAAGGTCACACAGTTGACAGTGCATGTCAGAGCAAAAACCAAGCCAYGAGGTCTTTGACCGTAGAGCTCCCAGACAGGATTGTGTCGAGGCACAGAKCTGGGGAAGGGTACCCAAACATTTCTGCAGCATTGAACATCCCAAAGAACACAGTGGCCTCCATTATTCGAAATGGAAGAAGTTTGGAACCACCAAGACTCTTCCTGGAGCTGGCTGTCCCGCCAAACTGAGCAATTGGGGGAGAAGGGCCTTGGTCAGGGAGGTGACTAAGAACCTGATGGTCACTCTGACAGAGTTCCTCTGTGGAGATAGGAAACCTTCCAGAAGGACAACCATCTCTGCAGCACTCCACCAATCAGGCCTTTATGGTAGAGTGGCCAGACGGAAGCCCCTCAGTGAAAGACACATGACAGACCGCTTGGAGTTTGCCAAAAGGCACCTAAAGACTTTCAGAAACAAGATTCTGTGGTCTGATGAAACCAAGAGTCACGTCTGGAGGAAACCTGGCACCATCCCGATAGTGAAGTGTGGTGGTGGCAGCATCAGGGAGAAAGGGAGAAAAGTACAGAGATATCCTTGATGAAAACCTGCTCCAGAGCACTCAGGAGCTTCTGAATGGA
Source organism: Salvelinus sp. IW2-2015 (assembly GCF_002910315.2). NCBI lineage: Eukaryota > Metazoa > Chordata > Actinopteri > Salmoniformes > Salmonidae > Salvelinus > Salvelinus sp. IW2-2015. The sequence continues at coordinate 16,283,789 of NC_036845.1, forward strand.
GCGAAGGTTCACCTTCCAACAGGACAACAACACTAAGCAAACAGCCAAGACAACGCAAGAGTGGCCCCAGAACCCGATCGAACATCTCTGGAGAGACCTGAAAATAGCTGTGCAGCAACGCACCCCATCCAACCTGACAGATCTTGAGAGGATCTACAGAGAAGAATGGGAAAAACTCCCCAAATACAAGTGTGCCAAGCTTGTAGCATCATACCCAAGAAGACTCGATGCTGTAATCGCTGCCAAAGGTGCTTCAACAAAGTACTGAGTAAAGGGTCTGAATACTTATACACTGCTCAAAAAAATAAAGGGAACACTTAAACAACACAATGTAACTCCAAGTCAATCACACTTCTGTGAAATCAAACTGTCCACTTAGGAAGCAACACTGATTGACAATAAATTTCACATGCTGTGTGTGGCAAAATGGAATAGACAACAGGTGGACATTTATAGGTCAATTAGCAAAGGACACCGCAAAAGGAGTTGGTCTGGCAGGGGTGGACCACAGCACCACTTTTCTCAGTCCATATGCTTCCCTTGGCCTGATGGTTTTTGTCACTTTTTGACAGTGCCTGGCACCGGTGCTTCACTCTATGTGGTAGCATGAGAACTGAGTCTACCAACCCATCACAAGTGGCTCAGGTAGGCAGCTCACTCAGGATGGCACATCATGGCGAGCTGTGGCAAGAAGGTTTGCTGTGTCTGTCAGCGTAGTGTCCAGAGCATGGAGGCGCTACCAGGAGACAGGCCAGTAACATCAGGAGACGTGGAGGAGGCCGTAGGAGGGCAGCCAAACCAGCAGCAGGACGCTACCTCCGCCTTTGTGCAAGAAGGGAGCAGGAGGAGCACTTGCCAGAGCCCTGCAAAATGACCTCCAGCAGGCCACAAAATGTGCATGTGTCTGCTCAACGGTCAGAGAAACAGACTCCATGAGGGTTGGTATGAGGGCCCGACGTCCACAGGTGGGGGTTGTGCTTACAGCCCAACACCGATGCAGGACGTTTGGCCATTTGCCAGAGACACAAGAGGTGGCAAATTCGCCACAATGGCGCCCTGTGCTCTTCACAGATGAAGCAGGTTCACACGGAGCACATGTGACAGACGTGACAGTCTGGAGACACCCAGTGGAAAGAACGTTCTGCTGCCTGCAACATCCCTCCAGCATGACCGGTTAGCGGGGGTCAGTCATTGGTGTGGGTGACATTTCTTTGGGGGGCCGCACAGCCCTCCATGGGCTCGCCAGAGGTAGCCTGACTGCCATTAGGTACCAGATGAGATCCTCAGACCCCTTGTGGAGACCATATGCTGGTGCGGTTGGCCCTGGGTTCCTCCTAATGCAAGACAATGCTAGACCTCATGTGGCTGGAGTGTGTCAGCAGTTCCTGAAAGAGGAAGGCATTGATGCTATGGACTGGCCCGCCCGTTCCCCCAGACCTGATCCAATTGAGCACATCTGGGACATCATGTCCTCGCTCCATCCACCAACGCCAGTTGCACCACAGACTGTCCAGGAGTAGGCGGATGCTTTAGTCCAGGTCTGGGAGAAGATCCCTCAGGAGACCATCCCACCTCATTCAGGAGCATGCCCAGCATTGTAGGGAGGTCATACAGGCACGTGGAGGCCACAACACACTACTGAGCCTCATTTTGACTTGTTTTAAGGACATTAAATCAACAGTTGGATCAGCCTGTAGTGTGGTTTTCCACTTTAATTTTGAGTGTGACTCCAAATCCAGACCTCCATGGGTTGATAAATTTGATTTCCATTGATCATTTTTGTGTGATTTTGTTGTCAGCACATTCAACTATGTAAAGAAAAAAGTATTTAATAAGAATAGTTCATTCATTCAGATCTAGGATGTGTTATTTTAGTGTTCCCTTTATTTTTTTGAGCAGTGYATAAATGTGATATTTCCGKTTTTTWTTTTGAATAAATTACCCCCCMAAAAAATKTAACGTTTTTTGCCATGTCATTATCGGGTATTGTGTGTAGATTGAAGATGGAAAAATAAGGAGTAAGGCTGTAACGTAACAAAATGTGGAAAAAGTAAAGGGGTCTGAATGCTTTCCGAAGGCACTGTACTGTACATTTGATTGATTCGATTGAAAACAAGCRCATCTACTTAAGACCGCTCATACCGTAGCCTAAACAAAGTCCAGTTCAAATTGAATGGCGCAGATCCATATATGGCAATGGCTATTTGCATATCGGCCTACTGCAGCTCTGATTGGTTATGGCTCAATTCTCTTGCACATTTAATTTTGCATAACAAGTCTTGCATAGTTCGTTTTGTTTCGGTATATTACATTGACTTGAAAGTGGCTAATATTGAGTTGATTCGATCACATTTCCCACAGTAGACTGAAAACTCAAGAAAGCTGAGTGAACTTCACTCTCGTCCTACTCTGCACAGTTGGAGGGGAGCTGTGCACCTGCACACGCACGCAGCTTAGAGGGAACATTGGTAGTGATTACAGCGAGGTAAGCTAAGCTAGCTTTGCTATGGAGAGAACAACGTTTTGAAGTTGAGAATTTCTCCCCTCCTGAATGACTCGCCATCTCAAATGGTCAGCTAATTTAGATATATGTGTAGGCTGAGAACTTCTCCCCTCCTGATTGACTCACCATATCAAATGGTCAGCTAATTTAGATATATGTGTAGGCTAAAGCCTACACTGGCCTTGTGTTTAGCCAAGCTGGCTATCCTATCTAGAAGATATTTCTCTGTCAAATGAGTTATGTATTTCATAAGACACTCATTCTATAATGCCTTGCTACGAAAGTAACTTTGCAACTCCGTTTCAAAGTTTCATGTCATGTAAATTCATGTAACCATGCCTCATGCCTTATGTCACTTTTGTTTCGAGCCAATTTCGCAGACGGCCAGAGCGGGCCACCTGGCTCACACCCGGGAGGCAGCCCAGTTCCAAAATGTAATGCAATCACTTTTCACCCGGTTCAAACTCCTCCCACCGGTGTAACCCAGGCCAGATAAATAAACCTCATCATTGGCAAAGATGCTATGGATAACAAGTAATGTAAGTAATGTAAGTAAGTAATCCATACCCAACCCTCAAGTAAGTCACGACGAACTCACTTACAAAACTTAATTTTGGACGAGACTGACCATGACCAATATTATCCTATTTACACTTTGTAGTCAATTTTGACAGTATAATTATTGTTTCTGACTCATATTGATGTGACATAGGCTGTTTAAAACTAGAGAARTTGCTTCTAAGGGGCAGTTGACCTTTAAGGTTTAGTGGCAAACTACACCCAAAARGCTGTATTACTGCCACCTACTGCGCAGGATAAAAACAAAAAGATCCCAAAAATGTGAACATTGTATGGATATGTTTTCCCCCACCCACACAGTCTACCAAAAAAAGAGAATTAAAAAACRTCCTATTTCTTCTGTTAAAACAAAACCGCCAAATCTCTACTCAGGTACCGGGAGGGCGGAACATCTTCCATTGCCAATAACCTTTGCAGATCTTCCGCTGTGAACTCCTGAAGTCCCAAATACTTTTCAGCTGCCGCCACAATGATGTCCAACTTCTTCGATACTTGTGCCGTAGAGCTAATAACAGTTGCAATGAATGCTACAGAATCCACCTTTTTTTTATCCAAACAGCGTAGCCGGTTGACTTGCTTGACACATTCACKGGCTGTGGTGCATCCGCGACCATATCTTCAACACTGTCACTTSCTTTCTCAACTCTTTTGGTTGCGTCCGCATAGAAAATCCGATGGACCGTTCTAACTTTCGCCACCTCAATTTCTCAACTTACAGGGCACTCCAAGAACTCTGGATCATGATCCCTACCACAATTGCAGAACTAACCTTCTTCACTCCAATCTTCATTATACATATTTCATCTGCACGCATTTGCAACACTCCAGAACAGTAGGTGGTGGTATGCACCTTATCAGTTTATTTACAAACTGTCAATATGCTCATAGAAGTAGTAGAAGAAGAAAATGACTACTTAAAAATGGATAGTCCTCAATGGTGCTGGCCATGCTGTCACAGAAGCGGCCATTGCAAAGATAGGAGATGAGCTCTCTTGTACATCTCTATGGGGCAAGAAGGACATGAACTGACCAATGAAATCCTTCCAACTCCTACCTGCTACACTAATATGAACACCGTAGAAATGTATTCCGTGGAATCCAGAGAGGCTTACAGGTCTGAGTTATGGGAACTTTTCACCAGTACTGTACAGAACACACCTTTAGATTGTGACTGGGGCCCTGTGAGCATTCAGTGTTGCCCAGGTGATGAATGGCCAACAGTGGATAAAGTACATAGCWATAACCTCCAGGCAACCCACAGCACACCCAGGCACAGSCTGGCCCATTTATCATTCAATTGTCAGAGGATTTTATCAAGTGTGTTTTCTCCTGCGCCTTTTGATTTATTTTACAATTTATTACAGTCAATCCCAGTCAGCATTTGCCAMATTTAATGGCTATTCAGAGGAGAGAGGGCTGAGGAAGCACACACCAAGTACATACAACAAAGTGYGAACAATGCTATCTGACTAGGGCTGTGTCTGAAAATACTACTAGCTGTCAAATCCTTGCTTCCTCCATCCTTGTTTCCCCAATTCCTCACCTACCTCTGAAAGTCCATTTGAAGAAAGGATCCAAGGTCCCTCTCTCTGACCTCCTCCTCCAATGAGCTTWAAGCAGGAGGTGAGAAATTGAGGAAACAAGGATGGAGGAGTCAAGGATTTGACCGTTAGTAACGTTTTCAGACACAGCCTGGGTATCGTCACATCATAGGAATTGATTAATATTAAATTGTGGAGAGAGTGGGTTGGATGTGTGGGAGGCAAAAAAAAACCTGCATAGCACTGTGGGGCTAGGAACAGTCCTTAGCACATAAAGTAAAGTGCTCTCCACGTGCATGCTCTCGTTTATACACACTCTCTCTGCATCTAAGTTGTTTCCAAAAAACACATGTTTATTTCTATCAAGCTAGCTAATCGTTAATCATTTCCTTTTTAATTGCTGTGGTTTGCCTGGCCTCTCATTAGGCAGAGGCAGCCCTCCCACAGATCTATCTGGCATTAATGTGGTGTTCAGTCTCATGTGTTCAGTCTTGCAGCAGTTGCTTGTCCCTGGGCAGCCGCTGAGCGCCACTGAGCTCTGCGTGAAGCAGCTCTTAAGAGACATTACTGGTTCCGCCTCTCGGGGGCGTAATATGTATGCTGCTTGTCTTCAGAGGCGGGGGGCCTGGTTCACTGTCTTGCCCAGCTCCGGCATCTCTCTTTGGAGGCTTGGCAGCACCCATGTGGGGGTGACGTTGATTGATGATGCCCCCCAGTTTAACACGCTGTGGAAATACTGTGGAAACACAGCGGTAGCCGAGGTCCAAAGCTGCACGGCTCACTGGGAAGACACAAACCGCAGCTCTCAATGAAGTTTTGCCACTGAAATAAATATGTATGTCAGTATGCTACATGCATGAGGGATGTGCCAGCATCTTTAAGCATAAAGAGGATTTCCTCTGAAAAATCGGAGATGTCCAACTGCACTCAGGGGTGCCCAGATATAGTATGTATTTAAACACAGTGGTGGAAAAAGTACCTAATTGTGATACTTGAGTAAAAGTATAGATACCTTAATAGAAAGTTACTCAAGTAAAAGTGAAAGTCACCCAGTAAAATACTACTTGAGTACAAGTCTAAAAGTATTTTGTTTTAAATATACTTAAGTGTCAAAAGTAAATGTAATTGCCAAAATATATTTAAGTATTAAAGTGGAAGTAAAAAGTATAAATCATTTCAAATTCCTTATATTAAGTAAAGCAGATGGCATTATTTTATTGTTTTAAAAATGTACGGATAGCCACACTCCAACACTCAGACATTATTTACAAGAGATGCATTTGTGTTTAGTGAGTCCACCAGACCATAGGCAGTAGGGATGACCACGTGTTCACTTGATAAGTGTGTGAATTTCACAATTTTCATGTCTTGCTAAGCATTCAAATTGTAACGAGTGCTTTGGTTTATTAGGGAAAATGCATGGAGWAAAAAGTACAATATTTTCTTAAAGAATATAGTGAAGTAAAAGTAGTCAAAAATATAAATAGTAAAGTAAAGATACCCCCMAAAAAWKATTTTTCTTAAGTACTTTACACCACTGTTTAAACATTATTTCACATAACTTGACTTTTCAAATCTCAATCTGTATGCATGAGCATTTCATTCTTAATAGGAACAGAGTTTGAGACCATTACTTTATCACTCAGCGCTTATACAATAATGTTTTGTACCATGTCCAAACAATTTGCATGTCAGATTATCACTTGTTCATTTCGGGGTAGTGTGGAAGGAAGAGCCATTTTTCTTCCCCAGTTTGATAACATTAATTCACATGAATTAAGATTACAGTTCGAGCTTCTAGTTTTAAAAATCCACCTTTCCAGAGTCTCTCACTGTTGTTGCTTGTTATACACCCCCCTCAGCCCCCAGCTGTGCCCTGAACACCATATGCGAATGGATTGTCCCCCATCTATCTTCAGAGTTTKTACTGTTAGGTGACCTAMACTGGGATATGCTTAGCACCCCGGCTGTCCAACAATCTAAGCTAGATGCCCTCAATCTCACACAAATTATCAAGGAACCTACCAGGTACAACCCTAAATCTGTAAACATGGGCACCCTCATAGATATCATCCTGACCAAYTTACCCTCTAAATACACCTCTTCTGTCTTCAACCAGGATCTCAGCGATCACTGTCTCATTGCCTGCGTCCGTAATGGGTCCGCGGTCAAACGACCACCCCTCATCACTGTCAAACGCTCCCTAAAACACTTCAGCGAGTAGGCCTTTCTAATCGACCTAGCCCGCGTATCCTGGAAAGATATTGACCTCATCCCGTCAGTAGAGGATGCCTGGTTGGTCTTTAAAAGTGCTTTCCTCACCATCTTAAATAAGCATGCCCGGTTCAAAAAATGTAGAACTAAAAACAGATATAGCCCTTGGTTCACTCTAGACTTGACTGGCCTTGACAGCACAAAAACATCCTGTGGCGTACTGCATTAGCATCAAATAGCTCCCGTGATATGCAACTTTTCAGGGAAATATTCACAGTCAGTTAGGAAAACTAAGGCTAGCTTTTTCAAACAGAAATGTGCATCCTGAAGCACTAATTCCAAAAGGTTTTGGGACACTGTAAAATCCATGGAGAATAAGAGCACCTCCTCCCAGCTGCCCACAGGCTAGGAAACACTGTCACCACTGATAAATTTCAAGAAGCATTTTTCTAGGGCTGGCCATGCTTTCCACCTGGCTACCCCTACCCTGGCCAACAGCTCTGCACCCCCCGCAGCAACTTCCCCAATCAACCTGGCCAAGGCTTTCGACTCTGTCAATCAGCAGACTCAATAGCCTTGGTTTCTCGAATGACTGCCTCGCCTGGTWCACCAACTACTTCTCAGATAGAGTTCAGTGTGTCAAATCGGAGGGCTTGTTGTCCGGACCTCTGGCAGTCTCTATGGGGGTGCCACAAAGGTCAATTCTCTTTTCTCCAACTCTTTTCTCTGTATATATCAATGATGTCGTTCTTGCTGCTGGTGATTCTCTGATCCACCTCTACGCAGACGACACCATTCTGTATACATCTGTCCCTTCTTTGGATACTGTGTTAACAAACCTCCAAACGAGCTTCAATGCCATACAACACTCCTTCCATGGCCTCCAACTACTCTTTAATGCTAGTAAAACTAAATGAATGCTCTTCAACCAATTTCTGCCTGCACCCGCCCGCCTAGCATCACTACTCTGGACGGTTCTGACTTAGAATATGTGGACCACTACAAATACCTAGGTGTCTGGCTAGACTGTAAACTCTCCTTCCAGACTCACATTAAGCATCTCTGATCCAAAATTAAATTTAGAATTAGCTTCCTATTTTGCAACAAAGCCTCCTTCACTCATGCTGCCAAACATACCCTCGTAAAACTGACTATCCTACCAATCCTTGACTTCGTCGATGTCATTTACAAAATAGCCTCCAACACTCTACTCAGCAAATTGAATGTAGTCTATCACAGTGCCATCCGTTTTGTCACCAAAGCCCCATATAYTACCCACCTCTGCGACCTGTATGCTCTCGTTGGCTGGCCCTCGCTACATATTCGTCGCCAAACCCGCTGGCTCCAAGTCATCTATAAGTCTTTGCTAGGTAAAGTCCCGTCTTATCTCAGCTCACTGGTCACCATAGCAACACGCACCCATAGCACGTGCTCCAGCAGGTATATTTCACTGGTCATCCCCAAAGCCAACACCACCTTCGGCCGCCTTTCCTTCCAGTTCTCTGCTGCCAATGACWGGAATGAATTGCAAAAGTCAATGAAGCTGGAGACTTATATCTCCMTCACTAACTTTAAGTATCAGCTGTCAGAGCMGCTTACCGATCACTGTACCTGTACACAGCCCATCTGTAAATAGCACACCCAACTACCTCATCCCCATATTGTTCTTTATWGTTTTTGCTATTTTGCACCCCAGTATCTCTACTTGCACAATATCATCTGCAAATATATCACTCCAGTGTTAATGCTAAATTGTAATTATTTACCCACTATGGGCTATTTATTGCCTTACCTCCATAATCTTACTACATTTGCACACACTGTTCATAGATTTTTCAATTGTGTTATTGACTGTACGTTTGTGTATCCCATGTGTAACTCTGTTTTCTTGATTTTGTCATACTGGTTTTCTTTATCTTGGCCAGGTCGCAGTTATAAATGAGAACTTATTCTCAACTGGCATATCTGGTTAAATAAAGGTTAAATAAAAAAAAATATTTTTTTATTTTATCGGGGCTCATAAGAATGTAGATTTGAGTAAGTTAAATGTTACAAAGTAATTTTAATGTGGATGAGAGAAGGAGGGTCAAGGAGGAAGATATTTGTCAGTCTGGTGAAGTGGAAGAAAGTTCCGTTCCATTGGATTTTGATGTTCCCTGTTTCCATGACACCCAGATCCGGTCCTTTTCACATTAATGTGTGTGTGTGTGTGTGTGTGCGTGCACGTGGATGGGAAATAATTATCAGACGCAGGAAATTAGGTTCTAAGAGAGGAGCAGTCAGCATTAGGGTAGTAGCCAACGATATTGATTGAGGGAAATGAATCAGGTTTGGTCTTCATTTGTCACAATGGGCCCAGGCTGCAGCTGGTTTAGTGGCCACAGACCCACTTACCAGCATCAAGTGAATTCCTATCAAAGASACATCAAATGCATRTGTAATGAATGGTTTTCATACTTTTGACGCCCATGTCGAATCGCCAGCTAGTTAGTTGTGTGATGTGCGCTAGTAGCGACCCTGAAGTCTAGAAGTACTGCCACCCCAGAAACCCCTTGGTTTYTCTGGGTCAGTGCTATTGAAGTGTTGTGGAGAGGGTCCCGGGTTCTAACATGGCTGGAACCTACACTATGAAGTACAGCAGTCATCATCATAAACTCRTGGAGTCTTCCAAACTGTTCTAAATGTACTTCTTCAATAAGGAAGCCTTTCGACATTAGCTACTAGCAGGAGATCTCCGTCCGACAAACTGCTATCAGTACGGATGGAAGCTAGCTGTTGAGGCTACTTTAGACCTTCATTACAGCCAACGCAGGACYGGTTCCATTTCATGTCGATACAGTGCGATCCATGTGTGCTGTTGGCCAGAGAACTGATCTCTCTACCTGCCTGCCTGCTCCCCGCCTGCCCTGGTCTGTCTCTTCCATTCTGGTACAGGTGCCCTCGCCACTCTCTCTCTCCCTGGAGCTTTGCTCGCCTACATCATATGCATACATCGCTGACTTTTTATTGATCTGCGGTTGGACTATTTGATTGGTGACTCTTAGGGCAATAAACAAACATGTTGCTGTTGTTCATTTTTTTGCTTGTCTACCCTTGGCTTTTACAATGTTGGAGATACTTTTAGAGCCCGTTGCTCTGTGAATGAGGAAATATTACGTTTTCCGCCCTCAAGTTTTGTGAGGAACCACACGTTTGCTCCGGAAATGCACGTGAGAACAATACACATTTCTCCCAAACAATATGGGAGAAATCGGACTCTTGCGCTTACATGTCAGGACTGTTCTCTTGGTACTTAACCATGTCTCTGGAYTTTACACATCTGAAATATGTGGCRTTAAAGACTCTGGTGACTATRGATTCTTGTTCAACTGCTGTCTGTAAATCCAAATGTTGTAACCCCCGTTCTAGACCTGCCATTATCTTGCTGCTTCTATTGTCTGGAAATGTGCAATCTAACCCAGGTYCRGACATTCTTACCCCTGCCGAATTAAGTAGTCAGAGTGGCCTGAAGTTTTTGCGTATGAATGTAAGAAGTCTTCTGCCGAAGCTTGATTTTGTGAACATATGGATAAAAACTGTAAAACCCTGATTTACAGTATTGTAATGGAACAGCAGTGAGCAGGTCTCGAACCCTCGACCTTCTAGCCCGAAGTCCAGCGCGCTATCGACTGTGCCGCAACAGCATGTTCGAGCGACAGAGTCGATTTCCTCGCTTATAAGCCCAGGGTCGTTACACTATTTATGCTTTCTGAAACCTGGCTCAAAAAAATATCCATTACAGACGAAAATATTGGCATAAATGGTTACAATGTTTTTTGTACAGATCGTAAATATAAGGGTGGTGGTGTTGCTGTATACGTAAAAGACAAGTTCTCGGTGGTCGTTCTGACTTCTGTTACTAAACCTAAGCAATTTGAATATCTGTCTTTGAACCTAAACCTTGGCTCATCTTTAAATGTTGCTGTATTTTGGTGTTATAGACCTCCATCTGCTACTGTTGGCTCTCTGTATTTTCGAATTGTTATCACCGAATGTCAATTCTGAGTTTGTCCTGATGGGTGATCTGAATCAGGACTGGTTAACATCTAGCTCTGAACTCAAAATTCTATGCAATACCTATAATCTCACTCAGATTATCAACAGTGTAACTAGGTTGAATATAAMATATCCTCTGAAATCCTCTTTGATTGATTTGATCTTAGCCAATACTCCATCGTTTCAATGCTTCTGGTATTTTTGCAAATGACATAAGTGATCACTGTGCTATTGCCTGTGTGAGAGWTGGTAAAATTCCTAAGAAATCTCCACGTGTCATTACGAAAAGAAACTGGAAGCGGTTTGATATTCAAGGTTTTTTATATGATGTATCTAGCATTGAATGGAATAGAATGGAATTAATCCCTGATGTTGAACTAGCCTTTTCTTACTTCCACTAACGCATTCCAGGATGTATGCAATAGGCATGCCCATTTAAAAAAAATCAGGATTAAGGGCAGAGAGAACCCTTGGTTTGCTAAGGAATTTACTAAAATCATAAGGGAACTAAATGCTATGTGGGCTAAAACAAGAGGGACTGGTTCGGAATATGATTGAATGGCTTTTAAACGTCTTCGAAATATGGGTGTGGCAATGATCTGTAAATTGGAAGCAGACCACTACCTGAAATCTACTTCATATAATTTAARTAATCCATCCAATTTTGGCAAGTAGTGAAAGGTTTGGAGTGCAAAAAAGATACACAGCTTCCCAAACATTTGTTGGTAGACACACAGATTGTAACTGAGAGAACCTCCATTCTGAAAGCCTTGAATCAGCATTTTTTWGATGCAGGCAGTTTATTTGAAAAGGTCAAAGGTATAATTCAGCCCCTTATGAATGTACCTGGCACCCCTATGCGCTCCTTCACCAGGTTCTCCTTTTCATCCTTCTCTGWTTCAGAAGTGTGTAAAGCCCTGAAAGAAATTGATGGATAAAAATCCCCTGGCGCTGATGAACTTCCTATGCCTAGCTGCAGACATCATTGCCCCACCCTCCCCCCTTAACATATATTTTTAACCTCACGCTTGATGTTAAGGAACTCCCCAAGTTATGGAAATCTGCTTTTGTACTGCCTCTCCTGAAAGGTGGAGATCCTTCGCTACGTGACATCTATCAACCCATATCAAAATTGTCTGTATTGTCGAAGGTACTAGAGTCTTTAGTGTTTAGGCAGCTAAAGGCCTACTTCCATGAAAACAACATCTTCAATGGAATGCAATCAGGTTTTAGGTCTGGCCACAGCACTGTTTCAGCAATATAAATGACATCCACTCTACACTATGACACATCCACTTGTGTTCTTGACAAGAAGTTACATTGTGTGTCTATCTTTATTGATTTGTCGAAGGCATTTGACACTGTGGACCATGCTGTGTTAGTGCAAAGTTTAAAATGTTGTGGAATTACATGCTCTAGATTGGTTTATAAATTACCTATCAAATCTTACACAATATGKAATGGCGGATGGTTGTAAATCTAAGTCCATAAAGGTGTGCTCAGGTGTTCCACGAGGTTCTATTTTGGGCCCACTGTTGTTCATTTTGTATATCAACAACATTGGGGATCTTACTGAAACAGCGGATGTTCATTTTTATGCAGATTATACTGTTCTTTATTCAAGTGGTAGTAGTTTATCTTTAGCTTTTGAAAATGCCCAAAGAGCATCTAACATCATATAACATAATCTGTATGATTTAAAGCTGGTTCTAAATTCGGGTTAAACAAAATGCATGGTATTTTCAAATGCCAGGCATGTTACTAATCATGTCATTGCTATATTGGCTGGACATACTATAGAGCAAGTCAAAGTGTACAAATATTTGGGTGTGTGGGTTGATGATAAACTGAGCTTCACTGTGCATGTAGAGAACTTGATAAGGAAGCTCAAGCGGTTTTTATTACCGGCATGAGGCTTGTTTTTCTTTGGAGGCCAGGAAGGAGCTGGTACGATGTACATTACTGGCGGTTTTAGATTTTAGTGATGTGATATATACAGTTGAAGTCGGAAGTTTACATACACCTTAGCCCAGTTTTTCACAATTCCTGTGATTTAGGTGATTTAAAAATTCCCTGTTTTAGGTCAGTTAGGATCACCACGTTATTTTAAGAATGTGAAATGTCAGAATAATAGTAGAGAGAATGATTTTTTTCCCAGCTTTTATTTCTTTCATCACTTTCCCAGTGGGTCAGATGTTTACATACACTCAATTAGTATTTGGTAGCATTGCCTTTAAATTGTTTAACTTGGGTCAAACGTTTCGGGTAGCTTTCCACAAGCTTCCCACAATAAGATAGGTGAATTTTGGCCCATTCCTTCTGACAGAGCTAGTGTAACGGAGTCAGGTTTGTAGGCCTCCTTGCTCACACACGCTTTTTTCAGTTCTGCCCACACATTTTCTATAGGATTGAGGTCAGGGCTTTGTAATGGCCACTCCAATACCTTGACTTTGTTGTCCTTAAGCCATTTTGCCACAACTTTGGAAGTTTGCTTGGGGTCATTGTCCATTTGGAAGACCCATTTGCGACCAAGCTTTCACTTCCTGACTGATGTCTTGAGATGTTGCTTCAATATATCCACATATTTTTTATTCCTCATTATGCCATCTGTTTTGTGAAGCGCACAMGTTCCTCCTGCAGCAAAGCACCCCCACAACATGATGCTGCTACATGCTTCACGGTTGGGATGGTGTTCTTCGGCTTGCAAGCCTCCCACTTTTTCCTCCAAACATAATGACGGTCATTATGGCCAAACAGCTCTATTTTTTTCCCATTAGACCAGAGGACATTTCTCCAAAAAGTACGATCTTTGTCCCCATGTGCAGTTGCAAATCGTGATCTTGGCTTTTTTAATGGCGGTTTTGGAGCAGTGGCTTCTTCCTTGCTGAGCGGCCTTTCAGGTTATGTTGATATAGGACTCATTTTACTTGGGATATAGATACTTTTTTACCCGTTTCCTCCAGCATCTTCACAGGTACTTTGCTGTTGTTCAGGGATTGATTTGAACTTTTCGCACCAAAGTACGTTCATCTCTAGGAGACAGAACGCGTCTCCTTCCTGAGCTGTATGACGGCTGCGTGATCCCATTGTTTTATACTTGGTACTATTGTCTGTACAGATGAACATGGTACCTTCAGGCGTTTGGAATTTGCTCCCAAGGATGAACCAGACTTTGGAGGTCTACAATTGTTTTTCTGAGGTCTTGGCTGATTTCTTTTGATTTTCCCATGCTGTCAAGCAAAGAGGCACTGAGTTTGAAGGTAGGACTTGAAATACATCCACATGTACAACACCTCCAATTGACTCAAATTATGTCAATTAGCCTATCAGAAGCTCTCTAAAGCCATGACATATTTTCTGGAATTTTCCAAGCTGTTTAAAGGCAGTCAACTTAGTGCATGTAAACTTCTGACTCACTAGAATTGTGATACAGTGAGTGAAATTAAGAAAAATAAGTGAAATAATCTGTCTGTAAACAATTGTTGTAAAAATGACTTGTGTCATGCACAAAGTAGATGTCCTAAACGACTTGCCAAAACTATAGTTTGTCAATAAGAAATTTTTGGAGTACTGTAAAACGAGTTTTAATGACTCCAACCTAAGTGTATGTTAACTTCCGACTTCAACTATATGCAGGCCTCAAACCACTACCTGAGAGCACTTGATTCAGTGTATCATGCAGCCCTCAGGTTTATTACAAATCAAAAATGTCTAACACATCATTGTGATCTCTACAGCGCTGTTGGCTGGTCGTCATTGHCCTTGCGTAGGCTTTAACACTGGTATACACTGATTTATAAGGCCATATTGGGTAAAATGTCTTTTTACCTTTCTTTTTTTAACAGGTCGGTAAATAAATATCAATTCGGTCCCATTCTCATTTGCTTCTAACAGTACCAAAAATTAGAACAGGTCATGGTAGAATTAGTTTTAGTTACTCAGCTCCGTGGTCCTGTAATTTTCTGCTGAACATTTTWAAATTTGATGATCTAGTTTCGTTGGTGGAGTTTAAACACTTGATCGATGTATACATCATAGAAGAGTGTAATTGTCTTTAGGACAGCTGTTTTTAGACAAGTCTTTCGTGTTTTTTAACGTAATATGTAATTGTTGTACTCTATGTGTGCTTATAGTTTTGTTTAATGTTGTGTCAGTGTCTGAAACGTTGTTCTCTCTGCTGCTATTGGTCCATGTCTCTCTTGGAAAAGAGATGTTATCTCAATGAGAAAAACCTGTATAAATAAAGGTTAAATAAATAAAAAATGTAAACTGTATGTCTATGTCATGTCCATATGTACCATTTCCTGTGGTATGGAAATGTAAAGTAATAACAAGATAATCCTGGGGTATATTTACTAAGAACTAAGACGCAAACAGGATGAAACAGGGAGGTACCTACCTGAGTTTGTGCAATAGAAACTCTTGTTTTCATCTCGTTCCGTTGCAAAACGTTTTGTTACAGTTTGCTAAACTGCACTAATGAATACACCCGCAGCTGAATCCACACTACCTGTACATCCCTGTATGACATTTGGTGAAGAAATAAGGGTCTGGAAAAGATCACAGTGACCTATCGGTTTTGTCTGGTAAAATGACATGTATTACGATAAGAGACGCCATAATTCTAGCTTTGATCATTACTCTGTGGTAAATAGTATAGTGAGTCATCCGATTGACAATAGAATACTGTAACTATCAGTAATGGGAATCCATGACCATGTCTCCCTTTTGTGTTGATGTAACACCTTCATCATTGTAGCACCGATAGATCTGTGACTGACAGACAGACGCACTGGTTTGTGACAGATTATGAACCATGCTACATGACATCAAACAGTATMCCTTATGGGCACACCGTTTTTTTTTCTCCTAATTTCAATATTGTCAATGTTGTGTGTTTTTTTTGTGCAACTTTATTATAGCGTCATTTAGATTTTATGTCGCAATGGTTAAAGTGTTGTTTTTTATATCTGGTATGCTATTATTTCGATGAACGCACTAATACTTACTAATTCCTCAGCAGCCTGGTGCATTGAAGAGCACGCTGGAAGTGTTGTAGCCACACTAAGACCCGGGGTTATTAATGAAGGCGACTGCCATCACTGAATGATTTCCCACACTGAAAACCATGTTTGAATTAATTGCGGGGCTTAAGTCATCTGGCTACAGCAAGAGAGCTGTTAGTCTATAAATCCAGATGTTTGCCAGGAATATTAAGTAGGACGCAAGGCAAGATTAACTGTCCGTCCTCAGCGATAACAAATTCAGTCATTGGCTGCGTATGAGTGTTACTGTGAACGCAAATATTGACATAGGGGAGCTCTTGGAGCTGGACAGTGGCTCCTTAGAAAGCACATCTTGGCCACGTCATGGTGAGCATGCACAGGCATGTCTGATGTCTTCAGTAGTGATGCATTCACAGTGGGTTCCCCTAAAAACACTTTATCATGGCAAAATGCCCAATAAAGCTTTATCTGTCCACAGACAATTTACTGTACTGTTCATAGAATACTGTTTATTTCACCATCAATCACTTGATAGTGTCTGATGCTATCTACAGCATATCTATGAAAGAACAGTTACATGTGATCGATTTGAACTAGATTTTTCWGAATGCTGTAACAAAGGAGTCGGATAAAGCACACCTTGACTGTAATTGTGTGTTCCATGGTTTGTTTCTTAAACTGCTAGAGAATATTGTGCTATAAAAAAGGGTTCAATGGTTCATTTCATATATGGCCCTCAAAATGGTTCTATATARAACTGCAAAGTACCCTTATTTTTCGCAGTGAAGGCAAAGGGAATCGGATAACGCACTGAGATTTTGTATTCCACAATTTGTTTCCAAAAGACTGAACATTTTAGWGGGAATAAGATAACACAACAGCAGAGTACCCGAAACGCAGGTAAGATGAAGAAGCATGCACCTCTATGTTTATCAAAGTAACACTTAAATCACATGACTGTGCTGAGCCAAAATCTGGAGCATCCAAATTTAGCAATGCGACGTTTGGGGTTAATCAGGCAATACAGACAGTCAAACGTCTGTTCGAGAAGAGAGAGAGAGCAGAGTGGCTTCCTTGGAAAATATATTTTCTCTTCAAATAAAAGGAGGGGGACGGTGAAATTACTTTGCGCTCTCTGTCTGGGGAAGAAACAATAATTCAGTTTTAGTCGGAGCTAACAATAATGATAAATAAAAACAATAAAAGAAGTTATTTTGCAACGGACTTACTGTGACACAACATCTCACACAGGATGCGATACATTAGAACCCATTATTTCTTGTATYCCTCATATGCACTTTGCAGAGTATTCAGAGGACATATAGATACATCTGAACATAATTGTATTTTGTGGAAATGCTCTGTTATGCAGACAGGCAATATTTGTTACAGTTGTTACAGCGTGCCATAATGACAGTACTACTCTTCATTATCATGCAGTCAAGTACACTGTGGCTGAGTAATGAAAAGGCCTATGGCTRCTTGTTTCAGAAGTGTCTAGTCAAGATATGAAACATGTTTGTCTGCTGCCTGGGAAGGAACTCAAGTATTACTGCTCACCTCAAATCTGTTGGTCACATCAAATAATAACTCAAAGTGAGTCACAGTTTTGAATTTTATTGCCGACATTGATATACCATACCTCCATCTCCGTTTGACATTTTAGTCATTTAGCAGACGCTTTTATCCAGAGCGATTTACAGGAGCAATTAGGATTAAGTGCCTTGCTCAAGGGCATATGTGTAACATCGCACATACAAGCATGCTCACACACACACACACACACACACACACACACTGAAGGTACTTTTCAAGAAGTGCTTCCAAGAACACTTGTGGATGTTTGGTTACCCCTTGAACCATTCTGTGCCCTTTCACAAGAAGAATAAGAAACATTAAGAAAAGTAAACAGAGAAAGAGTTCACTCTTCGGGGAACAGAGGCATTGTGAATGATTGATGAGAGAGAGACAGGGCTGTTGGTGAGTTTAGCAGTGTAGAAAAACACTGCTAAATAGAATCCCCCGTAGGAGGATCACATTTCTGTCCTTTCAATGTCCAGTTGGTTTGTCTGACTTTTTTGTACTATACATCCAACGGTTTATAATGAGCAATGCTACTGGAGAATCAATCAATAGATGCACACACACACACTACATGCTAATGTTTTTAAATGTACAGCSCCTTCAGAAAGTATTCAGACCCATTTACTTTTTCACATTTTGTTACGTTACAGCCTTATTTTAAAAGGTATTAAATTGTTTTTTATTYCCTTCATCAATCTACACACATTAACCCATAATGACAAARCGAAAAYGTTTTTTTTWATAGTTGCTMATTTATAAAAACTGAAAAACCACATTTACATAAGTGTTCRGAYCCTTTACTCAGTACTTTGTTGAAGCATCTTTGGCAGTGATTACAGCATCGAGTCTTCTTGGGTATGATGCTACAAGCTTGGTACACCTGTATTTTGAGAGTTTCTCCCATTCTTCTCTGCAGATCCTCTCAAGCGCTGTCAGCTTGGATGGGGTGCGTTGCTGCACAGCTATTTTCAGTTCTCTCCAGAGATGTTCGATCGGGTTCAAGACCGGGCTCTGGCTGGGCCACTCAAGGACATTCAGAGACTTGTCCAGAAGCCACTCCTGCGCTGTCTTGGCTGTGTGCTTAGGGTCATTGTCCTGTTGGAAGGTGAACCTTCGCCTCAGTCTGAGGTCCTGAGCATTCTGGAGCAGGTTTTCATCAAGGATCTCTCTGTACTTTGCTCCGTTCATCTTTTCCTCGATTAGTCTCCCAGTCCCTGCCGCTGAAAAACACTCCAAGTTGGCTGTCATGTGTCTTTTACTGAGGAGTGGCTTCCGTCTGGCCACTCTACCATAAAGGCCTGATTGGTGGAGTGCTGCAGAGATGGTTGTCCTTCTGGAAGGTTATCCCATCTCCACAGAGGAACTCTAGAGCTAAGTCAGAGTGACCATCGGGTCCTTGGTCAGCTCCTTTACCAAGGCCCTTCTCCCTTGATTGCTCAGTTTGGCTGGACGGCCAGCTCTAGGAAGARTCTTGGTGGTTCCAAACTTCTTCCATTTAAGAATGATGGAGGCCACTGTGCTCTTGGGGACCTTCAATGCTGCCAACATTTTTTGGTACCCTTCCCTAGATCTGTGCCTCGACACAATCCTGTCTCAGAGCTCTACGGACAATTCATTCGACCTCATGGCTTGGTTTTTGCTCTGACATGCCGTCAACTGTGGGACCTTATATAGACAGGTGTGTGCCTTTCCAAATCATGTCCAATCAATTGAATTTACCACAGGTGGACTCCAATCAAGTTGAAGAAACAGGGTTTGTTTACTTATGTAAATAGGGTATTTCTTTTTATTTTATTTTTATAAATCTCCTAAAACATCAAAACAACTTTTTTCACTGTCATTATGGGGTAGTGTGTGTAGATTGCTGAGGATTTATAATTTTTTATCCATTTTAGAATAAGTCAAGCGGTGTGAATACTATCTGAAGGCACTTCATGACAATTGTAAAGTATTTTGTCTGTAATGTTTTTTTCGTTGTGTGTTGGACCCCAGTAAGACTAGTTGTCACCATTGGCGTCGGCTAATGGGGATCATARTAAATCAAATCAATCATCTTTATTGTCCCAATTAGGACATTTGTAATCTTTGAGTCAAAGGGTTTTCTGTCATCCCTCCCTCATTCTGTCCCAAATATGTTTGTCTTGCTGTCTGCACCAATCTGTTTATCTCACAATATCCTACTGCCATTTCTCAACCACCAACTACTCTCCTTCCAACCCTCATTGTTTTGCTCTCCAACTCTTCCTTGCTCATACTCTGTTTACCTCTCTCTCGGTGGATAGTGGCAGCTTGTTTCCCCTGGACACAGAGTGACCCCTGCTGGTGGAGGGATAGACTAGCAGAGAGAGAGAGAGAGAGAGAGAGAGATGGGGAGTAGAATAAAACAAGAAATACACAACTAAGAGAGATAGAGAGAGAAAAAAGAAAGAGTGAGAAAGAAAGAAAAAGAGAGAGTGAGTACATCTTCTTCTGCTGTGTGTGTAATAAACTATTAAATCAGGCTGGCATCAGCTCCACTGTGCCAGACACACTGTCCTCCTCTTTCTCAGTGGACAATTTGAGGACCACATTTGGGAGTCAGTGCTGGTCAGTCAACCAGGGTGGTCCGTACACTCCACACAGCTTTGGTCTCTATGTAATGCTTTTAATTAGAATAATTCTAACACGTAATGAATTCCTCAATTTTGKTAGGACCCAAAATGAATTAACACATATATGTTTTATGTGTAAAATTGCTATGAACAGTGATATAGGCAGGTGGCAATGAATCACCTGGARTTTAGTGTGATGAAGGACATTCAGGGTTATTCTGCATTCAATCTCTCGTTTTCTCTCTATATCTCTTTCTCTCCCTCCTTCCGCCCTCCTCTCTTTTTCTCCTTCCTTCCTCCCTCTCTCTCCGCTCGCTCTCTTTCTCTCTCCCACCCTCTCCCTGACCCTCTGTCAGTTTGAGGAAATACACTTAAAAGCACTTATTTATTCAGAGAAACATGATTTCCAACGACTGAAAGGGAAACTCAATCGTGCAATCAAATAACATGTCTATGCACAGTCAAGCCATAGCCTTTTTTCCATAAATAACAGATCGCCACCTGTGTTCTATAAACATATTTCGCTACCGTTTTCCACACACACACTCAATTACCTCATGTGATTTACTCAAAATCTCATTTTKATGAGATTGACCCCGTGCCCCCAGCTCCGGAGAAGAGAGAATTATAAAAGTCGGCCATAAGATTTTGGTTTAGKAAGATCCAGTGAATAAGAGACGATGTCCGCACACTGTGGAAATGTGACTAGCATAATAAAAAAATCCCCATCAAAATATGTCAGTTTAAGCTAGAAATATTTTTTTGCGTCTCAATCCACCAACACATCCGCATCTGCGGTGGAAGGTGGCCGAGCTGCAATGTTGTTTGTCAGACCATGACACATCCCCAAATCAGTCTTCTCACAAAAACGTCTGTAGCACCTGAGCGGTTTGGCCTACAAGCCTCACGTAACTTTCACGAACGCGTACATGTCGGTTGTCACAAGACTCGTGAAAGAGATTTGCGTCTGTTCAAATCTGGTATCAGGACAAAATGTGATTCAGAGTCACCGAATATACTTTAAGTATTTTAATTAAACTCAAGCGATAAATGGTAAATGCAATTTTCGTATATACGGGTTCACTGTATCACCGCGCAGGGTAGATCAGAGAACTCTGGAATGTGCTCATACAACAGTTTTTATACTATGACAGCTTTCGTTCCAACCCGTCCGTTGGCCTATCACAGTAGAGGCTGAGCGCGGTTTAAACTCTGCTCAGCCTATGCTGGCACTCGGACTGGTCCCAGTCCCTTGGTGCTCACATCTGTCCACATCTGGTCGTTGCGTAGATTAGATCCGTCTTGTGTCTCCCCCCGATTCTACACTCAAACAGTTCCTTATTTGGTATTGTCCAGTGCCCTAGCCCCCTGGTTGGCTTAGAGATATGCACCCCTCCCCTCTTCAGATAGAGTGACAGGCTATACAAGCTGTGGTCAATGTTGATCAGTCTTTACACACCTACACACACACATCTGTATTGTTTGTGTGTGTGTGTAACAAAACAATATTCATCTTCAAACAATATGGTAGCGGGCTATAGTGCATGAACATAAATCCTAAMACTCGTCTGAAGGTAGCCCGGTACCAGCTAAAAAAATGTACGGAAGTAGATTTGTAAGTAGTTCAGTGGAGGAATTTTATATGGGTAAAAAAATAACTCCTGATCTTTCTTATATCGCTCAGATATAGGACAGACAATTTTAAAAAAAATCCTGTTGATTTATATTTTTACTTTTTACTATCTGTTTTTCCATGTATGAATCTGTTATTCAATGCATTTCTATGGGCTAATTCAATGTTTCATCAAGTATGACCATCTTCAAAGAATTCCATATGTTAGCTTAGTAGAATCCCCCCTCCCCAACCATGCAGGACTCGTCTGTATGAAAGTAAATGGAAGTTGTCCAGCTTTGTTTACTTTGTGGAGTACACACAAATTACCCCTGGGAGAGACAATTAAACTGGAACCCGCCATTTTAGGCTCAATGTGATGAGGCTCTCAGCACAATTATGCAATTCAGACAAAAAAACACTAAAGAGCTCAAAGCAAAGGGAGATGCTGCTGTAATACTTTTGTTAATAGCGTAGCATAATGTAAATTGCGAGGTATAGCAAAGCAAGCAGACAATGAATGGATATTCAAATGCAGCTCCTCCTTGGCTGTTGTTCATGGCAGGCTTATTAGGAGCAAAGTAGTACCTATAGGAGTGCACGGCGCAAATTCACTCAGCTGGCATTTAATTTSTACCTTATTGTTAAGTACTTGAGATATTTCCAGTGCTGTCACTGGGGAGTTAAAAGGGAAAAGCGTTCGTTGCCCATTTTTCAAAACATATTTGTTGAGCACATATTCATTGCCATCAATTTGTGTGTAAGGTCAGAGTCCTCCATTGGTATTAATATATTCCATAATTCCCAGTGGWTACAAGAGGATGCTGGCTCCTGCCTATGTGGTGGGTGCTCTGCTCTGTTTGGCTCCCGGCTCCTGCAAGGTTTGAACTGGGTCAGGGTAAAGACCCTCCGGGCCATTTTAGTTTTTTTTAAGTTACGGCAGAACTTTGATACACTAGCAAAGTACATTTTTACGACCTACAACTTACTAACCATGCTGTACCTGTTCACTATGTGTTGAATACGAAAACGAATGCACTTTTCCTGAAAAGGTTGTGGCAGTAACGTCCGCAGAACCTTTAGAAAACGGACCAAATAGACACTAGAGGAATCTTGTCTATAACCCTCAAGACACAGCATAGGAACCAGAAATTGATGATTGGGATTATTGTATCGACGTTTAGATTACAGTTGGCATCTTCTACTTTGAGGTTATCACACCGTTCACCAGGGGAAGGCATCGCACTGTGCAAAAATTGGTTGAATCAACATTGTTTCCTGGTCATTTCAACAAATGTGATGACATTGAATCAATGTGGAAAACTGATTGGATTTGAAAAAAGGAATGAGTCGCTAGGTTTCCATCCAATTGGCAACAGATTTTCATGCAAATATAAAAAMCATCTGCATAAAGAAAATATGYGTATTTTCCCACCAGTGGTGTTTCCACCAAAAGGACTTGTTGCAGAAGACAATTAGTGYGTGATGACATAGTGCACACAAAATGTTGCTTACATTTTCATGTACCGAATAAAAATCTAAAGTTCAATGTGTTTCCATCACATTTTCAATTCTACCAATGGTTTTGTCACAAAACTTTTGCATTAAATATCAAATGTGCCTACTCTGGTCTTGGCACCTGCGCAACAGCCAACAGCTTGCAGATAGAGTGTGTAGGTTGTGCGGGTAGGCTAGACTACATGATGATATTATTATGGATAAGTAAGTATATTTGTATTTGTCAAATTATCTGTCTGCATTTMTAAAATTGTACCGAAACTTCCTGTTTCCATCACAGCTGTCATTTAATTCACGTTAGTTGACAACTCAACCAAATGTAAATCAAAAAATAGACTTTAAGTGAGGCCTGTGTCTTGTGGGATGGCTCCAAAAAAGACCTGGGCCAATATTCTCAAAGCATCTCAGAGTAAGAGTTCTAATCTAGGATCAGTATTTGCTTTAAAATCTTAATTAATAATATTATGAACAGGGGAACCTGATCCTAGATCAGCACTTCTACACCAATATGCTTTATGAATACAGGCCCTGGCCCCTCAATAGGATCCACCACAACAATCACAAGATTGTAATGTTTCCTCACCTCACCTTTTGCTCAGGGAAAGAAAACGCACGCACAATGTAATTGCAAAACAAAATGATGCGGGCCATGGGGAAATATGAATGATGATATGTGCGCTGTAGTCATTTCACGCCTCACAGAGCCCCACCTTTAACAACAGAGGTGCATGTCTTGACTGCCATTACGGGCGTGGGTATTCAAATAGAGGAATAATGGAAGCATTCTCTCTTTTTAATTGGACATTGTTAGACTGACATATCAATCCGGCTGCCGAAATGCCCTTTTCCATGTATATTGTAATTGAAACGTATTGTTATTTCCCTCACGGTCTTCTCCTGTACAGGAGATTAAGAATGCTTATGCCTTGCCAATCTGGCTGGTTCAAGTCTTATTGTCGAGGCTGTGGTGCTTGATTCTGTATTAATTTTTTTGTGTATGTTGATGATGAAGTTGATGGGAAGTTGATAGGACACAGCCATTAGAAAGTTTGGGATCATTCACAGCCTCTGTCAAATTACACAAGCTTTCAAATGGGCAATATTTCATGATGGCATGTACCATGTGTAATCTCTTTGATTTGATTCAAAGTCTTTGTGTTCAGACTTTAACTAGCATTATTTAACAGGAATCCAGTGATTATAACCAAATGTGAATATATCCAAATAGGGGCCACTTACAGTAATTGTACAATAAGGGGGGGGGGGGGTATCCTGTACACAGATTAATTTTAGTCCTGGACTAAAAAACGATTTCAATCTATTTCGATGGAGATTCTAGGCTTAATCTGTGTCTGGGAAACCATCACACCTCAAACATAGTCAAAATACCCCTGGGAGCTTAATACTGTACAATGTTTTACTCGTTCAGTACAGTAGGGACGGTTTTCCATAAACAGATTAACTCCGTGAGACTCAACGCTGTAAAAATACATCTCCTAAATTGCATCCTATACAGAACCTAAACTCAAAAATCATGTCAAACACTATATAATGCATCACCTTAGACCCAGATGTATCTCTTGGTATTAGTATTTGTTCTGTGTTGTCTGATGGTTTGATTATTGTGGCATCGGTAGCCTCTGAAACATTAGAAACCTGTCCMCACGTATGAGACCACACTGATCCACTACACAAGCACATGTCGTAGGCTATCCAGTCAAGTCAATTATTCCACATATTTTTTCCTGTCTTCTCTAAGATGTAGTGATGATGTAGACAAATACATCGAGAAACAAACATTCTGAGCCAGAGCTGGAGGTTTTGTAAGTGTTGCAAAAACGCAACTTTGGGCTTGAAGGGAGGCAGGCCAAACTGAGACATTGGGCCACATTCATATATTGATAGTTAGAGAGATTGTTTTCCTTTAAAATTATGCAAATATGGGCAACCACATACTTCAAGAGAAACTCTACACATTAAAAAAAACGAATATATATATATATACATATTGTTTTATGTGTGGTTTATGAGGTCAGAATACTGCCATTGAAAACCATTCATGCTATGTTAAAGTAAGATAGGAAGTTATCTCTCTAAAATAAACCAGGAAGGACAACCAAATATTACAAAAAGTAAGTTAGACGGTCTCCATACATAGAATACACAGAAAATTGTTGATCCTTTCAAAGATACACTACTGTTCAAAAGTTTGGGGTCACTTAAATGTCCTTATTTTTGAAAGAAAAGCAAATTTCTTGTCCATTAAAATAAAATAAAATTGATCAGAAATACAGTGTAGACATTGCTAATGTTGACTATTGTAGCTGGAAACAACAGATTTATTCTAGAATATCTACATAGGCTACAGAGGCCCATTATCAGCACCATAACTCCTGTGTTCCACTGACACGTTGTGTTAGCTAATCCAAGTTTATAATTTTAAAAGGCTAATTGATCATTAGAAAACCCTTTTGCAATTATGTTAGCACAGCTGAAAACTGTTGTTCTGTTTAAAGAAGCAATAAAACTGTCCTTCTTTAGACTAGTTTAGCATCTGGGGCATCAGCATTTGTGTGTTCAATTACAGGCTCAAAATGGCAGAAACAAAGAACTTTCTTCTGAAACTCATCAGTCTATTCTTGTTCTGAGAAATAAGGCTATTCCATGCGAGAAATTGCCAAGAAACTGAAGATCTCGTACAACGCTGTGTACTACTCCCTTCACAGAACAGCGCAAACTGTCTCTAACCAGAATAGAAAGAGGAGTGGGAGGCCCCGGTGCACAACTGAGCAAAAGGACAGTACATTAGAGTGTCTAGTTGGAGAAACCGACTCCTCACAAGTCCTCAACTGGCAGCTTCATTAAATAAGTACCGCAAGACACCAGTCTCAATGTCAACAGTGAAGGGCAACTCCGGGATGTTGCCTTCTAGGAAGAGTTCCTCTGTCCAGTGTCTGTGTTCTTTTGCCATCTTAATCTTTTCTTTTATTAGCCAGTCTGAGATATGCTTCTTCTGCAAACTCGCCTACAAGGCCAGCATCCCGGAGTCGCCTATTCACTGTCGCCTTGTGAATGTTGACCTGTTTAAATGTCTTACTCACATCGGCTACAGAGAGCGTGATCACACAGTCGTCCGGAACAGCTGGTGCTCTTCTGCATGTTTCAGTGTTACTTGCCTCGAAGCGAGCATAGAAGTAATTTAGCTCGTCTGGTAGGCTTGTGTCACTGGGCAGCTTGCGGCTGTTTTTCCCTTTGTAGTCTGTAATCGTTTTTCAAGCCCTGCCACATCCGACGAGCATCGGAGCCAGTGTAGTATGATTCAATCTTAGTCCTGTATTGACGCTTTTCCTGTTTGATGGTTTGTCAGGAGGGCATAGCGATATTTCTTATAAGTCCTGCTCCTTGAAAGCAGCAGCTCTAGCCTTTATCTCAGTGCGGATGTTGCCTGTATTCCATGGCTTCTGGTTGGGGTATGTACGTACAGTCACTGTCGTGACAACGTCATCGATGCACTTACCGATGAAGCCAGTGACTGATGTGGTGTGCTCCTCAATGCCATCGGAAGAATCCCGGAACATATTCCATGTGCTAGCAAAACAGTCCTGTAGCTAAGCATCTGCTTCATCTGACCACTTTTTTATTGACCGAGTCGCTGGTGCTTCCTGTTTTAGTTTTTGCTTGTAAGCAGGAAGGAGGAGGATAGAATTATTGTGAGATTTGCCAAATGGAGAGTGAGGGAGATTTTTGTATGCGTCTCTGTGTGTGGAGTAAAGGTGGTATAGAGTTTTTTCCCTCTGGTTGCACATTTAACATGCTGGTAGAAATGAGGTAAAACGGATTTAAGTTTCCCTGCATTAAAGTCCCTGGCCACTAGGAGCACTGCCTCTGGATGAGATTCCTCCTGTTTGCTTATGGCCGTGTACAGCTCATTGAGTGTGGTCTTAGTTCCAGCATCGGTTTGTGGTGGTAAATAGACAGCTACGAAGAACATAGATGAAATCTATCTTGGTAAATAGTGTGGTCTACAGCTTATCATGAGATACTCTACCTCAGGCGAGCAAAACCTTGAGACATCCTTAGATTTCGTGCACCAGCTGTTGTTTACAAATATACATAGACCGTCACCCCTTGTCTTACCAGAGGCGGCTGTTCTATCCTGATGAAATTATTCATGTTGTCGTTCAGCCACGACTCGTGAAACATAAGATATTAGAGTTTTTAACGTCCCGTTGGTAGGAAATATGTGCTCGTAGTTAGTCTATTTTATTATCCAGTGATTGTACGTTGGCTAATAGGAACGATGGTAAAGGCAGATTACCCACTCGCCGTCGGATCCTTACAAGGCACCCAGACCCATGTGCCCAACATCTCTGTCTCGTTCTCCTGCAAATGACGGGGATGAGGGCCTTGTTGGATGTCTGGGGGTTAATCCTTTGCGTCCGACTCGTTAAAGAAAAAATACTTATTCTAGTACGGGGTGATTAATCGATGTCCTGATATCTAGATGCTCTTTTCAGTCATAAGAGACGGTGGCAGAAACATTATGTACAAAATAAGTTACAAATAAGTCTCTCCCATGCAGATCGGGGGGAACCATAAGCCACTTTGGGTACATCTCCTGTTCATCTGCCTCTGGTGTTGTTTCCCAGATGCAAGAATGATTAGACACAATAAGGGTGTCACACCCTGATCTGTTTCACCTGTCTTTGTGCTTGTCTCCACCCCCCATCAGGTGTCTCCCATCTCCCCTCATTATCCTGGGATCTCTGTTTGTCTGTTGCCAGTTNCTGTTTCACCTGTCTTTGTGCTTGTCTCCACCCCCCATCAGGTGTCTCCCATCTCCCCTCATTATCCTGGGATCTCTGTTTGTCTGTTGCCAGTTCGTTCTGTTCGTYAAGCCTAMCAGCGTTTTCCCCCTTGCTCCTGTCTTTTCTATAGTTCCTGTTTTCTAGTTTTCACGGTTTTGACCATTCTGCCTGCCCTGACCCTGAGCTTGCTTGCTGTCCTGTATCTTGCCCCACCACACTGGATTATTGACCTCTGCCTGCCCTCACCTTGAGACTGCCTGCCGTTCTGTACCTTTTGGACTCTGATTACTGACCTCTACCTGCCCTTAACCTGTCATTTTGCCTACCCCCTGTTCTAGTAATAAACTTGTGTTGTCTGCATCTGGGTCTTCCCTAAAATGTGATAAAGGGTTTTGTGCTATTCCTCCAGGCTCTCTCTATCTCAGTTACACCCACCACATCTTATCTATGGAATGCCAGCTGTTGGTTTTTAGGCTCGTCGCAGTTCACACAGACATAGATGAGAAAGTACTCATCAAAGCTATTCAATGCATTAACAGTATAATAACATAATCTTGAAATTTTTCTCTCACACATGTAAATTCTTGCAACATTTCCAGAAAATTATTCTACAAATGTATTCTTTTAAAACCTCTTAAGGATCTGCCCCTTTTTTTCAATTTACACCTAAAATGACATACCCAAATCTACCTGCCTGTAGCTCAGGACTTGAAGCAAGGATATGCATATTCTTGATACCATTTGAAAGGAAACACTTTGAAGTTTGTGGAAATGTTTAAGGAATGTAGGAGAAAATAACACATTAGGTCTGGTGAAAGATAATACAAATTATTGTATCATCATCTTTGAAAGGGCATAATGATTTGTTCTAGCCCAGGCGCAATTTAGATTTTGGCCACTAGATGGCAGCACTGTATGTGCAAAATTATCCGATGAACTATTGCATATCTATTCAAAATGCTRTATCAAGACTGCCCAAATGTGCCTAATTGGTTTATTCATACATTTTCAAGTTCAGAATTGTGCACTCTCCTCAAACAGTAGCATGGTATTCTTTCACTGTAATAGCCACTGTAAATTGTACAGTGCAATTAGATTAACAAGAATTTAAGCTTTCTGCCCATATCAGATATGTATATGTCCTTGGAATTTTTGGGGTTTCTTACAACCTCATGCTAATCACATTAGCCTACATTAGCTCAACCGTCCTGTGGACGGGACACCGATCCTGATAGGCCTACACCGATCCTGAGAGGCCTATTAAAAATATTTCTGAAAGGTAATAAAATGTTTCCTCATTTGAATCTATACTTGGGTCTTACAGGGTTAAGTCTAGTCCTGGGCTAAAAAGCGCTATACATTTCAATTGTGAATTATTTTTGTCCAGGACTAGGCTTATTCTGTATCAGGCAAACCGGCCAAATAGCTTTTATAGGGTGAACACCATGGACTACTCCAAGTATTTAATCRTTCAAAATGTTACCAAAATGTATTCATGGCCAACAACTGACAAGTGAAGTGGAGCTGTGCAAATAAAACCTGGCAGATGTTGATTGAATGGCTGCATGTTTGGGTTGTAACGATAAGAACGAATTACAATTTTGCACATCACCCATTGGGAAAACTAAAGCCCGAGATAGGGTTTAAAGCTCTTTGTGGAAAGATTACCAACCACAAAAGAGAAATATCACTTCCTTAGTGGATTCTCAATGGAGTATCTCCCACTATCAATAAATGATTAAGTGCCCATCAAAACAGTACAATATGACCTCAAAGCACRCACAATAAAATGGTGATAGCATTGTATGGAATGCATCAGCTATCAATMATTTTTGGGCGGTCTTAATAGTGCTATGAGAGAAGTGAGTTGTCAATGCCAAAGACGTTCATTAATCATACGAAGGTCCCTAAATGGCCCCCCGTTTCAAACTAGGGCCTTCCTTGCTTTTCCCGCTAACGTCTGCCATTAATTTCGCCTTGCCGGATGAAATAATAGCTATTTTACGGTCCCCTCCCCTGGTTTCGTATCATATCMTAGGCTTTAAGTGCATCACTCATTTCTAYTATCATTCCGCCCCCTGGTTCTTCTTCCTTGACCTGCTTAATGTCACACTGTCTTCACCGGGAAACCAAGGTGGACACSTCAGACTGAACTCTCTATGTTGGCATTTTAATCAAATATCCCTGAAATGTACCAGAAATCAAGCTCATTGGTTGCTGCCCTATGTGCCAATCGGCACAATGGGGAGGAAYACGTGAGTGATCCCTGATTTTGCAACTGCTCCACCCACAACCGCAAAGGCTCTCCAGAGGGTAGTGAGGTCTGCACAACGCATCACCGGGGGCAAACTACCTGCCCTCCAAGACACCTACACCACCCGATGTCACAGGAAAAGCTGAGAGGTAGGCTTTTATAAGAACTCGAGAGCAACAGGTAGTTTCATATATAAAAGGTTTACAACGTTAATAACGCAATGAGTGAGAACGGAGGCTTCTTAAAGAAAAACGAACAGGGTCTGTGAGAGCCGGAATTCTTACTGCGTTTGGTAGGTGATCAAATTACTATATGTCATGCAATAAAATGCACAATTATTACTTAAAAATCATATACAATGTGATTTTCTGGTATTTTGTTTAGATTCCGTCTCTCACAGTTGAAGTGTACCTATGATAAAAATTACAGACCTCTACATGCTTTTATAAGTAGGAAAACCTGCAAAATCGGCAGTGTATCAAATACTTGTTCTCCCCACTGTATATACTGTACTCTATACCACTCTACTGCATCTTGCCTCTGCCGTTCGGCATCGCTCATCCATATATTTATATGTACATATTATATTG
>NC_036845.1:16314971-16331320 GCF_002910315.2 Salvelinus sp. IW2-2015
GGCCAAAAGATCATCAAGGCACACACCACCCGAGCCACTGCCTGTTCACCCCGCTATCATCCAGAAGGCAAGGTCAGTACAGGTGCATCAAAGCTGGGACCGGGGACTGAAAAACAGTTCTATCTCAGACCATCAGACTGTTAAACAGCCATCACTAACATTGAGTGCTGCTGCCAACATACTGACTCAAATCTCTAGCCACTTTAATTGGATGTAATAAATGTATCACTAGTCACTTTAAACAATGCCACTTTATATAATGTTTACATACCCTACATTACTCATCTCATATGTACATGGGGAGAACAGTATTGATACACTGCCGATTTTGCAGGTTTTCCTACTTACAAAGCATGTCGAGGTCTGTAATTTTTACCATAGGTACACTTCAACTGTGAGAGACGGAATCTAAAACAAAAATCCAGAAAATCACATTGTATGATTTTTTAAGTAATTAATTTGCATTTTATTGCATGACTAAGTATTTGATACATCAGAAAAGCAGAACTTAATATTTGGTACAGAAACCTTTGTTTGCAATTACAGATCATACGTTTCCTGTAGTTCTTGACCAGGTTTGCACACACTGCAGCAGGATTTTGGCCCATCCTTCCATACAGACTTTCTCCAGGTCCTTCAGGTTTCGGGCTGTCGCTGGGCAATACGGACTTCAGCTCCCTCCAAAGATTTCTATTGGGTTCAGGTCTGGAGACTGGCTAGGCCACTCCAGGACCTTGAGATGCTTCTTACGGAGCCCTCCTTAGTGCCCTGGCTGTGTGTTTCGGGTCGTTTGTCATGCTGGAAGACAGACCACGACCCATCTTCAATGCTCTTACTGAGGGAAGGAGGTTGTTGGCCAAGATCTCCCGATACATGCCCATCCATCCTCCCCTCAATACGGTGCAGTCGTTCGTCCCCTTTGCAGAAAAGCATCCCCAAAGAATGATGTTTCCACCGCCATGCTTCACGGTTGGGATGGTGTTCTTGGGGTTGTACTCATCCTTCTTCTTCCTCCAAACACGGCGAGTGGGTAGTTTAGACCAAAAAGGTCTATTTGTCTATCAGACCACGTGACCTTCTCCCATTCCTCCTCTGGATATCCAGATGGTCATTTGCAAACTTCAGACGGGCCTGGCACTGCGCTGGCTTGATCAGGGGGACTTGCGTGCGCTGGCAGGATTTTAATCCATGACGGCGTAGTGTGTTACTAATGGTTTTCTTTGAGACTGTTGGTCCCAGCTCTCTTCAGGTCATTGACCAGGTCCTGCCGTGTAGTTCTGGGCTGATCCCTCACCTTCCTCATGATCATTGATGTCCACGAAGGTGAGATCTTTGCATGGAGCCCCAGACCGAGGGTGATTGACCGTCATCTTGAACTTCTTCCATTTTCTAATTATTGCGCCAACAGTTGTTGCCTTCTCACCAAGCTGATGCGCTATTGTCCTGTAGCCCATCCCAGCCTTGTGCAGGTCTACAATTTTATCCCTGATGTCTACACAGCTCTCTGGTCTTGGCCAATTGTGGAGAGGTTGGAGTCTGTTTGATTGAGTGTGTGGACAGGTGTCTTTTTATACAGGTAACAGGTTTCAAACAGGTACAGTTAATACAGGTAATGAGTGGAAAACAGGAGGGGCTTCTTAAAGAAAAACGAAAGGTCTGTGAGAGCCCGAATTCTTACTGGTTGGTAGGTGATCAAATACTTATGTCATGCAATAAAATGCAAATTAATTACTTAAAAATCATACAATGTGATTTTCTGGATTTTGTTTTTAGATTCCGTCTCTCACAGTTGAAGTGTACCTATGATAAATTACCAGAACTTACCCACCATTCATTCTGTCCTTTACCACGGAATCGTCTCCTCGGTCCCTTTGCAAGAAACACAGCCCCAAAGATGAGGTCTTCCACCCCCATTGACGTCACTAGTAGGGTATGGTGGTTCTTTGGGCTTGCAACTCAGCATCTTTGTCCTCCAAACACGAACGAGTTGAGTTGTTTACCAAAAGTTATGATTTTGGTTTCATCTGGACCAATCTTATATAAATGAGCTGAGGTAATCCTCTCCGAAAATACATTCCCTCCTTCTGGATCATCCAAAGTATTGTATGCGTCATACTACTGTGTTACATAAACTCTCCACCACGACGGGCTCTTATGGATATGATACTGCGTCTTAACACATGGTGCTCACGGGGACACGTGCATGGCAGCTGTCATAGGCAATCTTGACCTGCATTTGTCTGCCTTCTCCGTGCCTTCGGCCAGTCCGCTCATGGCCACTGATATGTTGTGATTATATGAATGTTACAGCGTCATTATTTATATCCACTCTCTATTCCTTGTGGGGTCATCAAGGCTACTGTTGTTCTTTGTTGGACAAGAGTTGTTCATCACATATTACGTGTTTAGATCTGATTCCCTGCAGTATCGGTAGACTGTCGGGGATCAATGTCATTGTTTCTCACGCCTGATCTACTTTCATATGAAAACATCTGTTTCTAAACCCCAAGCTGCGCATGTGCCAATAACATTGTTGAATTTGTGAGTTAGTTGTGGCCCCAAGTCGATTGAGGGTGTAGAAAGGCCTTTCTTACTTCTACGTTGGGCTTCTTCGAATGTATAATAGTTTCCAAAATTTATTAGGCCAAAAAAAACTCTTGAGATTATTAGCTTCACATCAATAGTGGAGTATTTCCTGCTACATATACTCTAAGCTGATTGGGATACTAACTCTAGTTGCACGATTTCCCTAGTTCCTATTTCGTCACGCCGTTCGAGTGCCATGGGCCCGTGCTTCTACTACTATGTTTGTTATTTACTGGGCTGTCTCGGTTTATAGTCACAGCCTCCCTCCAGTTGTAAGTTGGGAGCACATAAGACTGACAGAGAGTTTGGTGGCGAGATGGTAATCGTGAGATTTGGAGGGTTGATGAGTCGAAGGCTGACAGTTAGGGATGTGATGCTTCCGAGACGGACTAGGCTTTGCAGTGGGGGCAGACAATAAGGCTCGTGCGTTAGCAGAGTCTGTGCTCCTTATATACTGAATACAAGTTCAACACCTGCCAGGTGTAGCGTTGGCAGTCTCCTTGACCACGCCCGGTCTGAAACGGATACTCCTGCTGAGGGGACAGAGGAGCATCTTTCAAAGAATGCCATGTACATGCTCACTGTGGAGAGCCAGAGAATCATTTCTGACTACAGTTCTGTTATAGTAGGGTGACATAAACAAGTACTTATTTTCCACCATAAGTCATCCCTCTGGCCAAAATAATTCATTAGATGGACAACCCCTTGACAGCAATAACCCCTCACAAACATACAATGTTAGTATTTTTGCTGGGATTTTCATTTTTTACGCAATCGATTGTGTTTGGGTTACTTGATCTACTCGACCTTAGTGGACATTAGTGGGGTTAATATAATCACCCACATTAAATTGAATTGGGAAAATTACAGGCCTGTCTCATTCTTTTTAGTATGTGTGGAAATAAATGTGGTTGCCGTCCGCAAATATGCACCCAATTAAGGAGAATTAGGTTTGTGTAGACCAACGTATCATGTCTGTTTTCACATGGCGACTCCTATACCTGACTGTATTGTAATAATCGTTCATTTTGTTTAAAAGTAAGTGAAATCACATTTGAATTGAAACATAGTAATATTTGTATTCCTATAATCAATAACTAAATATTCGTGAATTCTTCTTTAATTATAATGGTTGTAGTAGACCTCTAGTTGTGGCTGAGCATTCTGTGAAGCAACACATAACATGATAGGCACAAGACACTGCACAACAATACAACATGATAAAATACACACTATAGATACACACATGTTAGCTATTTATGTATTTGTGTTGGTACATATGTTGAGTAAGTTTGACATAGTGCGCACCTTAAAAGGGAGGTCACGTGTTCTCACTGCTGAGGGTCATGTGCTCCTAGTTATATTTGTGTGGATGCTGTTAGCTTTAATGCATACCAATAAGATATGAAATATTGTAATTTTTTTATGTCAAATTGGATAACTGCATGTTGAATGCGGATCGCTCAGGAAGGAGTAAGCTGATGCCTTAGGTGTCAGACTAAGTACGCTAAAAGAAAAGATCCGTACTGTAGCCGGACTCTATCATATGTGAAAATAACATAGATAGAAAACCAATATTTGCATTTTTCTCTCCCCAGAAGATCAAGACGGCTTGTGGGACTGAAGTAATCTCCACGCACTCCGCACCTATAAGTTGCTGTGCTATTTGAGAACTTTGACATGCTGAGAACGAATACCTGACCTGTGGAGAGACAGAAAGAGCATAAGTGAAAGAAATATAAAATAGGCTTATGCAAGCAGGACAGTAGTTAGAGAAGGAGCAGTACAGTAAACTGGAGGAGGGGTGAGATACAACTAGTAGTTTACTGTGGGGATTCTGAAGCATCGGTAATGAGTGAGTGGAGACAACTCTAACGTATGGCGAAAGGTGTGAACTGGGCTGAAAAGTGAAGCTGAAGTGAAGTATCAAACCCAAGGATGGAGCGAGAAGGGTAGGGGAGACAGATAGAGAAGGGTAGGGGGAGGACAGATAGAGAAGGGTAGGGGAGACACAACTAGAATTGAAATCACAAAAGTGTTACTGTGCATTCGTAGTTATCAGGACCAGATCAAGTCGAACCATATTCGGTATGTTTCCTGCACATGTCCTGTTGTACTCGTTAGTCAAACAACGAGTTAATGATTCCCCCATGCACCATAATTTCAATCTATTTACTCAAAATCACGGCCAAGTAAAATCAATTCGAACCACAAGCAGCATTGAGGCGAGTTAGAAGAGACGCGAAGGAAGAAAACTCGGAGGACCACTTAGGAATACTACATGTGCTAAGTGAAGTCGATAAAGCTGCACACATACTCAGGTTAGCCACGATCTCAAAAATATGTGCTTGCACTTGACGGCATGCAGTTGGAAGTGTTGGGCTAAATCAAAGGACAGATCTAGGAGGCCGGCCGTGCCAGAGGTTGTAGGCATCTCGGGTTATTCATTCCTTTACACTTGTGTGTATAAGGTAGTTGTTGTGAAATTGTTAGATTACTTGTTAGATATTACTGCATGATCGGAACTAGAAGCACAAGCATTTCGCTACACTCACATTAACATCTGCTAACCATGTGCATGTGACCAATAACATTTGATTTGATTTGATTTGGGTAGAGTTAAAAGCCTCTCTCATCTAGCTCATATAAAAATATAGGCCAAAAACAACCTGGCTATAGGCTACTATTGGTATCTGCCATTTTTTTGGACAGTCAGCCTCCCTTTCCATTCAGTCAGTCCAGGCATGGCCCTGGCTCTAGATGACCCTGGTTATCAGCCCAGCCAGTGAAGGAGACAAACAGACAGACAGGTGGCAGAKGGACAGGGGTGATAGAGTCAAGGGTGACAGGTAGAGGTGTGATGCTTCCGAGACRGACTAGGCTTTGCCAGTGGAGGGCAGGACAAAGCAAGGCTCAGGCTTAGACTGGCCCTGCCAGTTGGCAGCTGCGCCCCTGAGAAATACTCCTGCTGGGTGCGAATCAGAATTCTAACAGCTAATGGCAACAGTCACCSCATGGTGGCAACCTTGACAGCAAACCGATGCCCACACCATACAAAGTGGTGCATAYAAGGTTGTCAATATCCCACCATGACCCTGTGGGTATAATCCCCCAAAATACATTGGGTGAATAATAAATGTGGTTGCCTCCAACAAGAACAATATTTTGTGACAATGTGTTGTCACAAGATATTCTGACTGTAATAAACTATTGTATTGCATCCATTGGCATGACAGTAATGCTATCCATAATCAACTCTCATATCATATTTTGTAAATAATGGTTAGATGCATGTTTGGCATGCGTGTTTGAGTTTGAATTACACTAGTGCCCAAATCAGTGTTCTCACTGTGCTGTATTTTGATCCATGTTTCTGCACACAAATATAGTACACGAGTGTAGTACGAGACCTACTGTACACATCCATTGTTGAGAAACAATTTGGTTTTCTCCCCAGGATCCCAGCAGAGTGAATTAATCATCACAGTCGACCCAGTGTGGAGAGAGAGAACAACAGCTGGGCAGGGAAAAAAAACTCAGCTTTAAGCAGTACAGACTGGAGGAGGGGTGATCACTACTAGTTCTGGATTCTGACATCAATAGTAATGAATACCTTGGAGTGTTGCCTCCTGACTACCTGAGCTGGTATCAAACAGGGCGGTATATGCGTGTGTGTGTGTTATGTAGAATAACAGGAAATATGAAATTACCTCTGCATCAGGCCGACAGGAGCTATTAATCAGGGTGCTGGTGTTGTTGCTCGTGAGTGAGGCTACACACTGAGGCTGYACCTGCTGTGGCTGGAATAGCATTTCAATCTGACACACCTGAACAAAAGGTMTTTTAGTAATGATATATTGCTGGCTGATACAAATCCCTTTAAGTCATGTGAAGTATTAAGGTTAAGTATTCCTTTAAGTTCACGTGGCAAAGAARCACCAATCCAGAACTCAATGCTTGAGAAATGTTAAGGCTCTGTGGTACAATTTGCTTTTCATTTCTATGTGCAGTGTCAACCCATTATAATACCTCCGTCCGTATCCAAACTCACACAATGTGAGAGAGTACTAGGTTTTGTGATTTACGTAGGGARAGCACTAGGGTGTCGAGAGCATGAAATTAACAAGATTAATGTAAGGCATATGGTCATTTGAAGGCTCAGTCAGAGAGTGTTTGAGTCATCCGGTGGCACAAAGGGTGGAGTCGCCATGGCTGATTTACTTTACATTCAAACCCTGGCTTAATTGGAAACCGTGAATCACCCTGAGACATGTGAAACAAGATGGATGACTCGAGGTAAAGGACTCCCTTTTCTTCTCTTTGGGTCTTTTTAAGAAATCATATGAAAATACATTTTTGTGACAGACGACTGGCTCTGGCCATCATTGAAATTAGAAGAGACGGCCAGTAGCGGAAAACTACAAAGACCGTTTTATCAGCCYGGATGTCCAAGACCAGATCCRACGTTTCTCACTGCACAATGAGGCTTGGCAAATACTTGATCAACTGTCTCAGGTTCAACCAACCTTGCCAAACTAAGCCTGCTGTGTTAAAAAGATGACTTCAGGAGGACAAATGTCTCTCCTTCAAATCTATTTGGGAAGGATGCATTTGATGTTGAAACTATGCAATCTGCGGTATAACCATTTTTACACCACTGATCTGAGCCAAGCCAAGCTGAGTTGTACTGGGCTGGCCTGGTTACACATCCATCATAGTTGCTAKAACCGTGCTGGAAAGGACAATGTGAAAGGGAATTACAGAGCCAGCACAGTACTGTTTKGGTCGGCACGATAGCGGGAAAAAGGCATTAAGTCTACTGACCTTACAGTATATAGCCTAACCAGAATCTAGCACTTGGCTATGTAATGAAGGCATTCTAGACATGTTTGTACAGTACTCTTAGCGTTGACTTTCAACAGTGAGGGGGAGGGAGAGAGAATTTCATATGCCACTTCCAGATATACATTAGCCTTAGAATAACTGTCAATCTAAAGCCAATGGTAGATGTGTGGGAGAGTGTTTGCTCCACCTTCAGATCAAAAACACCCCACTATTGTTTTTATATTATATCCTTTACATTTATGTTTTGCCATAGGTGGAAAAACTGTCTCGTRTCCAAAGTTCAAGTTTTCTGCTTCAACAAATAAGAGGTATTATTGAAGGAACAGCATAAAAAATACAGTGCAACAACAAAATTTCCAACAGCACAATCTTCAGTATAGGTTCCTTTGATATTTGACAATTATACAGCTGYAAGTACTACCAAATAAATACTACGATACAGCTTTTGTTGAGAGATTCTTATGTGAGGTCAACATAGACAGGGCTACTTAGCAATTACGCATCCTTCAAATAACTTGTGTGTTCAGAAAGAGCCAATAAAACATATAACAAAGAGCGATAGAGGCGGTAAAGAGGAATTGAGTGAGAGAAAAAATAAACCTTACAAACATACCCAATTAAGTTAATGTTTTTAATGGACATAGTTTACAACAATGTCACGTCCTGACCTGTTCCGTTTTTGATGTCTCTATTTTAGTTTGGTCAGGGCGTGAGTTAGGTGTGGGCAGTCTATGTTCTTTTTTCTAGTGTTGTTTTTCTGTGTTTGGCCTGGTGTGGTCCCAATCAGAGGCAGCTGTTATCGTTGTCTCTGATTGGGAGCATATTTAGGTAGCCTGTTTTCCATTGTGTGTTGTGGCTGATTGTTTCCTGTGTTAGTGTTTGTTCACATTTCAGGACTGTTTCGGTTTCGTTATCTTTTCACTTTGTTATTTTTTGTATTGCTCGTGTTCAGTTTTATTAAAACTATATGGACATTACCACGCTGCCGTATTGGTCCGATCCTTCATACTCCTCGTCTGAAGAGGAGGAAAATCGTACAAACAACTGCATCAGTGAGAAATCAAATCGGCAATCAATGAATGCACTGTAGCAGGTGAGGATATTGAACATGGCCCATGAAACGGTCAATTATGTGGCCTTTTGTTTGGCTAGGAACTGAACAAATTGAATCAGACAGACAAAGAAAAGACGCCACTGCAGAGTGACAGTATAGTAGTAGTAGGGGCCTGGACAAGTAGGGCCTGAACTTCGGCACCGACAGAGATGGCCGCTCGCTTCGGTTACTAGGAAACTATGCAGTATTTCCTTTTTATGTGTTTTTCTTTTTACATGTTTTTACATGTTACCCCAGGAAATCTTAGGTTGTATTACATACAGCGCGGGAACTATGGATATAAGAGCAAGTCAACTCCACCAACATTACGACCAGGAATACGACTTTCGAAGCGGATCCTCTGTTGGTCCACCACCCAGGACAATGGATCGGATCCAGCTGGCGACCCAAAACAACGGCGCAGAAGACGAGCGGCCTGTCAGGCAGACAGGCACATTGCGCACCGCTCCCGAGCATACTACTCACCAATGTCCAGTCTCTTGACAACAAGGTAGACAAATCCGAGCAAGGGTTGCCTTCCAGAGAGACATCAGAGATTGTAACGTTCTTTGTTTCACCGAAACATGGCTCATTCGGATACGTCATCAGAGTCGGTACAGCCACCTGGCTTCTCACGCATCGCGCCACAAGAAACAAACATCTCTCTGTAAGAAGAAGGGCAGCGGGTATGCCTTATGATTAATGAGACGTGGTTGATCATAACAACATAAGTCCTTTTGTTCACCTGACCTAGAAATCCTTACAATCAAATGCCAACCGATTTCTACCAAGAGAATTCTCTTCGATCATAATCACAGTCGTGTATATCCCCCCCAAGCAGACACATCGACGGCCCTGAAAGAACTTCATTTGACTCTATGTAAACTGGAAACCACATGTCTGAGGCCTTATTTATTGTAGCTGGGGATTTTAACAAGGCTAATCTGAAAACAAGGCTCCCCTAAATTTATCAGCATATCGAAATGCGCACCGGGCTGGAAAACCCTGGATCATTGTTATTCTAACTTCCGCAACGCATTTATAAAGCCCTCCCCCGCCACCTTTTGAAAATCTGACCACAACTCCATTTTGTTGCTCTCAGGCCTATTGACAGAAACTAAAACAGGAAGCGCCCGTGCTCAGGTCTGTTCAACGCTGGTCCGGCCAATCGGATTCCATACCTTCAAGATTTCTTCGATCACGTGGACTGGGATATGTTCCGCATAAGCGTCGGACAATAACATTGATGATTCGGTGAGCGAGTTTATTAGCAAGCGCATCGTGATGTTGTACCCACAGCATCTATTAAAACATTCCCCAACCAGAAACCGTGGATTGATGGCAGCATTCGCACAAAACTGAAAGCGCGAACCACTGCTTTTAATCAGGGCAAGGTGACCTGAAACATGACCGAATACAAACAGGTAGCTATTCCTCCGCAAGGCAATCAAACAAGCTAGCGTCAGTATAGAGACAAAGTAGAGTCGCAATTCAACGGCTCAGACAAGAGAGGCTATTGGCAGGGTCTACAGTTCAATCACGGACTACAAAAAGGAAACCAGCCCCGTCGCGGACCATGATGTCTTGCTCCCAGACAAACCTAACATCTTTGCTCCGCTTGAGGAACAATACAGTGCCGGCTACCAAAACCTGCGGGCTTATCCTTCACTGCAACCAACATGAGTAAAAAATTTTAAACGTGTTAACCCCTCGCAAGGCTTGCCGCGCTCAGATGGCATCCCCAGCCGTGTCCTCAGAGCATGTGCAGACCAGCTGCTGGTGTGTTGAAAGAACCCCGTATCATAAGTCCTTATCCCAGTCTGCTGTTCCCACATGCTTCAAGAGGGCCACCATTGTTCCTGTTCCCAAGAAAGCACTCACTTCCGTCATCATGAAGTGCTTTGAGAGACTAGTCAAGGACCATATCACCTCCACCCTACCTGAGATCCTAGACCCACTCCAATTTGCTTATAGCCCCAATAGGTCCACAGACGACGCAATCGCAATCACACTGCCCTAACCCATCTGGACAAGAGGAATACCTAGATAAGAATGCTGTTCATCGACTACAGCTCAGCATTTAAGACCATAGTACCCTCCAAACTTGTCATTAAGCTCGAGGCCCTGGGTCCTGGACTTCCTGACGGGCCGCCCCCAGGTGGTGAGGGTAGGTAACATCTCCACCCCGCTGATCCTCAACACCGGGGCCCCACAAGGGTGCGTTCTCAGCCTTCTCCTTGTACTCCCTGTTCACCCATGACTGCGTGGCCTTGCACACCTCCGACTCAATCATCAAGTTTGCAGACGACACTACAGTGGTAGGCTTGAATACCAACAACGACGAGAGGGCCTACAGGGAGGAGGTGAGGGCCTTCGGAGTGTGGTGTCAGGAAAATAAACTCACAATGTCAACAAAACAAAGGAGATGATCGTGGACTTCAGGAAACAGCAGTGGGAGCAGCCCCCTATCCTCATTGACGGGACAGTAGTGGAGAAGGTGGAAAGTTTTAAATTCCTCGCCATACACATCACGGACAAACTGAAATGGTCCACCCACACAGACAGCGTGGTGAAGAAGGCGCAGCAGCGCCTCTTCAACCACCCGATGTCACAGGAAGGCCAAAAAGATCATCAAGGACAACAACCACCCGAGCCACTGCCTGTTCACCCCGCTATCATCCAGAAGGTGAGGTCAGTACAGGTGCATCAAAGCGGGGACCGAGAGACTGGAAAACAAGGCCATCAGACTGTTAAACAGCCATCACTAACATTGAGTAGCTGCTGCCAACATACTGACTCATTTAATAATAAAAAAATATATATATAAATGTATCACTAGCCACTTTAAACAATGCCACTTTATATAATGTTTACATATCCTACATTACTCA
The DNA here is from genome assembly GCF_002910315.2 of Salvelinus sp. IW2-2015. Classification (NCBI taxonomy): domain Eukaryota; kingdom Metazoa; phylum Chordata; class Actinopteri; order Salmoniformes; family Salmonidae; genus Salvelinus; species Salvelinus sp. IW2-2015. The sequence goes on from NC_036845.1 coordinate 16,326,387, forward strand.
TCTCATATGTATATACTGTACTCTATACCATCTACTGCATCTTGCCTATGCCGTTGCTCATTCATATATTTTTATGTACATATTCTTATTCATTCCTTTACACTTGTGTGTATAAGGTAGTTGTTGTGAAATTGTTAGGTTAGATTACTTGTTAGATATTACTGCATGGTAGGAACTAGAAGCACAAGCATTTCGCTACACTCGCATTAACATCTGCTAACCATGTGTGTGACAAATAAAATTTGATTTGATTTGACAAGATAGGGGGTGGAAGCAGCAATGAATAGTCTGCCCCACTGCTGCTCTTGTTATAAGTGAAAATTGAATAGGCCAACCATAACTACTGGTTACAGCATTGAACAACGTGACTATTTCTGTAGTGTTATGAAAACAGTTAGCCAGACTACTAACTCTACTGATAAGCTTACACTTGCCATGTCTGGGTCCAAAGCACTTGAGTCCATCCATCCATCCTGTCTCCATATACAGAAACACACCAAACAAGCCACTCTCACCACCACATGACATCTGAAAGTCCCAAACCAAAAACAGAGTGAGCACTCACCACACCCTTCATTTGATCAGCTCCAAACAAGAAAAAACTCAGATTAACATTGAGAGCACACCAAGTGGACACAGCCATCAGTTCAACGTCTAGTTTTAATTTACATTTGAGAGAGTTGTCAATTAACGTGAATATGRCATAAAATCCAAACAGTTTTCCATGTTGGTTCCATGTTATCACTTTTATTTTTTGTTGTTCAAATGATGTGGAAACAACGTTGATTCATGGGATTCCATGGTTGCCATGGTGCCTAGTGGCGGCATTGGTAGTTTACTCTATAATTATTTATTGTAAGTTTTGCTAGGGCAGAAATGGTGTACGGTGTGGTGCTAATGTAGACCTGGGTATCATCAGCGCAGCAGTGGAAATTGATGTTATAATCTCKGAGGATTTGGCCGAAAGGGAGCATGTCAATGAAAAATAGGATAGGCCCCGGCACTGACCCTTTGGGACGTCGCATGTGACTGCAGACTCCTCTGATCTGGACCTTCCAATAGTGATGTATTGCTTTCTATTGGAGAGGTAGGAAGAGAGAACCAGTTCAAAGCTGTTCAACAGTTCAGACAGAAGTGTGCTCACTGAGACACCGCAGCAGGATGATGTGGTCTACCATGTCAAAAGCAGCACTGAGATCTAAGAGGAGGATGCTAGGAGATCCAGAATCAGCAGCCATCGRTAGGTTGTTGGTAACTTTAACCAGAGCTTTTTCGTTTGATTGCAAGGTCCGGAAGCCAGACTGGAGAACCTTATACAACTGATTAGATGATAGATGCGATTAAAGCTGGTTTGCAACCACTTTCTTTGGTACTTTTGATAGGAAGGGGAGATTGGAGATGGGCCTGTAGTTGGATAGGATGTCCTGGTCAAGGTCGGGGTTCTTCTGTAAGGGGGTGACTGCAGTTGTTTTGAAGATCGATGCTACCTCTTCAGGTCAGCAGGGACTTGTTGATCGGGCTGGTGACAAATATAAGTCTCTCAAGCTTACGGCCATGAGTCTTCATTCTGCGGAGTTCATCAGTGAACCAAGAAGACAAATGTTGGAATGTTACTTTAGGTGTTTTTTCAGGGACAAGGATGTTCAGAGTATTACTCAGAATGCTGTTATACAGATTGACCATGTCATCGAGGGCTAGTTCACTGCAGTGGGTTGTATGTGTTCCTGAAAGAGGGATGGGTTAAGTTTCCTCAGGTTGCGGAATTTAATGGTCCTCTTTGGGCAGTGGAGAGGAGTTGGAGCAGTCAGAGACTGTGTCCAAGCCTTGTGGTCAGAGACGCCTAGCTCGATGACATCCAAGTCAGAGACATTGCCAGTGATAATGAAGTCCATGTGTGTTCACGGTTGTGGGTGGGAACATTAGGTTATCAGTTCAGATAAAAGAGGTGCTTGTCTTGGGGGGGCAGTAAACAAGAATAACAGTGAGAGGATTTGGTTGTTTACATTTAAAAGCAAGGCACTCAAGCAACAGTCAGTGGGTTTTATATAAAGCAGTCTCTGCATAAAAGTGCAAGGCTTCCACCATGGCAGTGGCTGCGCACATTTTCAATGTATTTGTATCCAGGCGGAGCTGCTTCATTAAGATGGTAAAAGTCACCCTTTCTGTGCCATGCTTCAGTGAGGCAGATAATGTCAAAATCATTGTCAGAGAWAMWCWYAYASAGAGTTTTTCTTTAAGGATTGTAGATTGTAGAGTCCAAAACGTGTGGAGGCATTGGTGGAAGCAGATTCCACCAATGGAATCCACCAGATTCCAACCAATTGCATTTTGGTTTGTCCACTGTGCTCTGTCTGGCTGTATTGGCTTGGAGTGGGTGAAGTCAATTACCTGAGGATCAGGCTGCAGAACTGGCAAGTGATCTTTATTGTCCAACTCTGGAACACTGCAAGAGCACACAATAGGCTTTAATTTGATGATCAATTTCTTGTTGACCTCGCTGTCTGCATGTTTTCCGTAGGATCCTGTWTTGGATAATGTTGTTCTTGAGCTCCTTGCACAGGGTTGTTTTAATCAGTTAAAAACTTATTTGGAATCATTTTGTGTAATGGAGGAAAGTTGCTGCCATTTCTTAAGCTTTGGTCCAGCCTTCGGTCCAGGAGATGAGATGAGAGGAAGATCTGGTCTGGAATTCAGATCCAAACAATTACAGTCGCTTGCAAAAGTATTTACCCCCCTTGGCATGTTTCCTATTTTGTTGCCTTACAACCTGGAATTAAAATAGATTTGGGGGTTTGTATCATTTGAGTTATACAACATGCCTACCACTTTGAAGATGCAAAATATTTTTTATTGTGAAACAAGACCAAAAACTGAACTTGAGCGTGCATAACTATTCACCCCCCTCCCCCCAAAGTCAATACTTTGTAGAGCCACCTTTTGCAGCAATTACAGCTGCAAGTCTCTTGGGGTATGTCTCTATAAGCTTGGCACATCTAGCCACTGGGATTTTTGCCCATTCTTCAAGGCAAAACTGCTCCAGCTCCTTCAAGTTKGATGGGTTCCACTGGGGTACAGCAATCGTTAAGTCATACCACATATTCTCAATTGGATTGAGGTCTGGGCTTTGACTAGGCCATTCCAAGACATTTAAATGTGACATGACGTTGCCCTCTTTGGGTACAGCGGGCACCATGGAGGAGATTATCTCCTCATGGCCACTACAGAGAGAGAGAGAGTGAGTTTTCATAGAGAGAACAAAGGAATTTCTTCCACCTCACAGAGCTGGAGGACCGAACAATATTTATGTTCTGGAGAAGGTATAAAAGATCGGTGAAGAATCCAGCTACGAACTGGTCCGTTTGGTACAATTGTGTGAAACTCATGGGAGACAATACGGCCACATTACCATAACGCTGTTTATATAATAGCCTCAGTTATGAGGCTTACATCTAATTGTTGTATAAGATGAATGAGTGAGGATGATACTGTTTGTGAAATTGTGTAATGTGATTTTGGACTGTTTAATGAAGGACACTCCAATTCCCTTTTTGAGTTTAACTAAATCAGAGGACCGCCCATGAGCACAGTTATGGTCGGGCATCCTGGGACAGGCCCTTTTCTGCTCTTCYGAATAAAACCCCCACCTGGGTTTTCTATCACCAGACCAGCTTACCTCGATAACGAGAGAGCCATGGTTTGAGTAGATGACTGAATCTTTTAACCATATCACGTGGTTAAACTCTTAGACTATCGATACCGACAGAATAAGAACAAGTCTTTGATATTAATTACTAGTCTGCAGCTARGAATTCTGTATCATTGAACACGAAGTACAGTTGTGGAGAAGTACAGATCAGGGTTGGGTTATAGGKMACATCCCCCTATCATTTCTTTGTAACCATATCTTGTTTGTTATGCATTTCTGTGAGTACTTAGTTAGTAAATMAATTATTTKAAGACAATTGATGTATGGATGACTCATAGTGAAGACTGGGTTCGTGCAGATAACCAACAATTTACGACGTTTGGAATKAGACTARCGTGAGGTAAATAATACGTCATTAATCAGAAGACTAAGTGATCAGATATTACATATCTGAAAGTTATTAGAAATTATAACTTTATAATTTGAATATTTTCCTTGGTGCYCCGACTTCCTAGTTAATTACAGTTACATGATTAATCAGTTTAATCGCGTAATAATAATTACAGAAAGTTATTTGATAAATAAGTCTTCAGTTTAATGATGCCAAAGACACGACAAATGTTTCCCCTTAAACCACTCACGTTATCAAGATGTATGTTAACAACATTCTAAAGATTTATTCAGTACATCGTTTGACTGTTTCTACTGACTGTAACGGAACTTTGGACATTGTCGGTTATAGTGGACGCGCTTTGACTTTGGTTAGGCGTTGGGTAAACAATTCGAAAGTAGCTAATTGGACATAAATAACGGACATTATCGAACAAATCAAGCATTTATTGTGGACCTGGGATTCCTAGGAGCATTCTGATGAAGTTCATCAAAGGTAAGGAAACATTTATCATGTATTTTCTGGTTTCTGTTGAGTCCAACATGGCGGCAAATTGGCTATTGTTCTGAGCTCGTCTCAGATTATTGCATGGTTATTTTTCCGTAAATTTTTTTGACAAATACTGACACAGCGTCGTTGCATTAAGGAGAGGTATATCTATAATTCCAATTCTATAATACTTATTATTCATCGATCTACATTTATGATGAGATTTTGTTGAAAATAGATGTGGCTATGCAAAATCACTAGTGTTTTGCAACTAGTGAATCTAACTCAGCCAATGATTGTTAAACTCAATTTTTTGATCATTAAATATGAACTTTATCAAACAAAACATTAAATGTAATTGTGTAACATGAATCCTATGAGTGTCATCTGAATGAAGATAAATCAATC
>NC_036845.1:16637468-16638627 GCF_002910315.2 Salvelinus sp. IW2-2015
GCTCATTATCAAGGCAGTGCAGATTTCTCCCTGATTTCACCTTAATTGCAGGCAGCCTGCTCCACTCAGGCAAGGCAGCAATCCCAGTCCTAGCACAGCCCTCATATTCACTCTGCCTTCAGTAAACCTGGGTTTAAATACTTTGAAATCGTTCAAATACGTATAGCGTTTGAGCTAGTCTGTCTGGAGTGCCAGATGGRCGATGTTTGGGGTTTTGCCATTTTGCTACTATTCCATTGGTGCCATTGTGTCAAGGCAAGCTCAATCAAGCCCAGCTAAAGTATTTGATATGATTTTGAACCCAGGTTTAACTCTCTGCCTCCAGTATTCACCCCAGCTCTCTCCTGTTCTCCTCCTGCCTTCATACGTCCACAGCAATGTTGCCTTCTGGATTGCACTGTACACCTCCCCTTACTGTGCACGGAATGTCACAAACCTACTATTTACACTTACTTACAGATCAGCTGAGCATTTCTGTATTTCTCTAGCAACGTTTGTGGAATGTCGTGCATTGTCATGATTGATTTAGTGATAAATGCCTACAGTGTGTTGATGTTTAGAATGCCGACACTGTCTTATGTAAGGCGACTCGACCCTGTGAGTTCCATTTAGGCTTTTTCCAGTCTTTATTGTTGTTATGATAAAACTATCTTGATATTCATTGTTACCGTGTGATGAAATGAGGTTTTCTGTACTCACTGATGTACTCACTGATGTACTCACTGATGGTTTTCCGTTCAGTCTTTTGTCCTTCTTTATGACTGTGTGGCGCGGAATCCCCATTGAGAACACAGAATAATGGCCGTGAACACGTCATATTTGCATTTGAATGATCAACCATTTGCTGACATGACGATGGTGTTACTTTATAAATTTTTTCAATGTTTTATATTTCTTTCAGAGCCAACAAAAAAAAGCGCAGAAATTCTCGGTGGTCATGTTTCAATACTCAAATATTTTGCATTCCCTGTATGCAGCAATTGATGAGGGAGAGAATGGGGAAAGAGGGAGGGAGAGAGAGTGAGGAAAGTGGAAGAGCAAGGAGGGGAGAGCGGGAGAGAGTAGAGGCTGGGTGGGTGACACTCCCATCTTTGGCCAGTTTGAGGTGGCGTGTCCCCGTCTGTCCCACCCCTCTCAACCTGCCTGTCAGGCTGTCTGT
>NC_036845.1:16639176-16655050 GCF_002910315.2 Salvelinus sp. IW2-2015
GCGTGAGAGAGAGTGTGTCTGTATGTGTGCGTGTGTCTGGGCCTTCTATCAGTGTGTGTGTGAGCCGTCTATCAGCTTATCTAAAGTTCCCGCAGCCACGTGGCTCGACAGGTAACCGCTCTAAAGGGGGAAGAAGAGGGCTGTATCACAAAGGGAAATGTAGTTACCGCTGACAGAACCTCGACGTATCGCTGTCAGGCGGATATGAGAGTGAGGAGGAGACCAAGGCTGAGAACCGTTACAGTCTGCTTGTTATGCTAATGGTTACTGGCTATTCATGTACACCTGTATGTAGCCCACTTCCGCCCATGCAGTTGATGGATTTGGCTGTTGGTGGTCAGCTGGGTCACTCCAGGTACAARTTGCCCTCAGAAACAGTTTTATGCACCTGGGGAGAAGTGCACAAATAGGATCTTGGATCGGTATCTAACCCCAACTTCAGCCTATGGTACTACATTGGGGGGCTGTCCACTGGGGGTAGGGGTATAGTTGCAAAAAAAAATCAAATAATGTTTCCAAAGTTCACTGATTTTTCCTCTTTGAAGGATTTCTGGAATCGGCAGAGAATTAACTCTTGATGGAACTCTCCAACCTGGAATTCTTTTGAGAGAAAAAAACGAGACATTTTGGGGAATTTTCCAACCCTAGTAGGGACTGTAGCAGCAGGGGTGGTGAGGGAGGTTAGCGGTGGCCAGCAGGGTTTGTGTGTCAGTGGGGAGGATTGTAGGTCAGGACGCGGGGCCCAGTGTTTAGAATTCTGACCGTGTGAGGAGGGCTGAAGAGCCGGCAGATAGACCGGAATGAACCCAGCACGTCTGTCTCCCTCAGTTTCAGTCTCTCTGCATGCGTCTCTCTCTGTGTCTGGCTCGCTCGCTCAAATCAAATCAAATTGTATTAGTCACATGCGCCGAATACAACAGCTGTAGACTTTACAGTGAAATGCTTACTTTCAAGCCCCTAACCAACAATGCAGTTGCAAATATGAATAAGAATAAGAAATAAAAGGAACACGTAATTAAAGAGCAGCAATAAAATAACAATAGTGGGACTATATACAGGGGGTACCGGTACAGAGTCAATGTGCTTGGGCACCGGTTAGTCAAAGTAATTGAAGTAATATGTACATGTAGGTAGAGTTATTAATGTGACAATGCATAGATAATAACAGAGAGTAGCAGCGGCGTAAAAGAGCGGGCTGGGTGGGCAATGAAAATAGTCTGGGTAGCCATTTGATTAGATGTCCAGGAGTCTTATGGCTTGGGGTAGAAGCGGTTTAGAAACCTCTTGGACTAAGACTTAGGCGCTCCAAAGTACTTGCTTGCCTGCGGTAGCAGAGAGAACAGTCTATGACTAGGGCTGGCTGGACTCTTTGACAATTCTTAGCGGCCTTCCTATGACACCACCTGGTAGAAGCGTCATTGGATGGTAGGGAAGCTTGGCCCCTAAGTGATGTACTGCGGCCGTTCGCACTACCCTCTGCAGTGCCTTGTGACGTTGGAGGCGAGCATGTTGCCATACCACGGAAGTTGATTGCAACCAGTCAGGATGCTCTCGATGGTGCAGCTGTAGAACCTTTTGAGGATCTGAGGACCCATGCCAAATATTTTCAGTCTTCTGAGGGGGAATACGTTTTGCCGTACCCTCTTCATGACTGTCTTGGTGTGCTTGGACCATGTTAGTTTGTTGGTGATGTGGACACCAAGGAACTTGAAGCTATCAACCTGCTCTACTACAGCCCCGTCGATGAGAATGGCGGCGTGCTCGGTCCTCCTTTTCCTGTAGTCCACAATCATCTCCTTTGTCTTGATCACGTTGAGGGAGAGGTTGTTGTCCTTGCACCACACGGCCAGGTCTCTGACCTCCTCCCTATAGGCGGTCTCGTCGTTGTCGGTGATCAGGCTGTGTCATCGGCTATCTTAATGACGGTGTTGGAGTCGTGCTTGGCCGTGCAGTCTCTCCTTCTCTCTTTTGTTCTCTCTTTGTGTCTTGGGCTTTTTTCTCTCTGTCTCCATCTCCCTGTGTTTCTCTCTCTAGCTTTTTTCTCCCGCTCTCTCCTTTTGACTCCCTTTCTCTCGTATATTGGGCTTTTCTTCTCTCACACACCCAGTTCCTGTCACTCAATCCCTTCACTCCTCTCCTCTCTTGCTCTATTTCACACTTTCAGTCACTTTCATTCCTCCTTGCAAAAGTACCCCTTTTACCACTCATTTCCCCATCCCTCGCTCATTTATTCCCTCTCCTTTCATCCTCTTTTGATGTCCTGTTTCGTCTCTCCTTCTTTCTCTCCTTCAGTCATTCTTTTATTACTAAAACTAGCGTGATAAACGCCTCTCTTTTCTTCTCTCAATGTCGGTCTTAGAGTTGTCTCTGGTCTCTGGCTGTATCCGACTGACATTTCCACAGGGAGTTTGGGGCCTATAGTTGCTATAGTTGCCTGTGACCACAGGTGTATCCATCATTGATGGACAGCCAGGCTAGGGTTACAGTTGGCGGTAGGTTCAGCTCTGTATCCAGTCTGATGTACCCAGAAAAGAACCATAAATGGCTCTTTAGCTGTCCCTGGAAGAKAACCTTTGTGGTTCTACTAAAGAAGAACCTTTGGTAAAAAGGATTCTACGTGGACCCAAAAAGGATTCTCCTACAGGGACAGCTGAATATCCTTTTATGGTTCTAACTTTTTAGTAAGAGTGTACCAGAGAGCTTCAAGGATTAATCCAGACTGTGGTYTTGGCAGGACTTGACAGCTACACCTACCATAAAGTTGTTTGACAATGGGGTGCATCTCAATAGTTTAAGTCTCCTTCTCTCATCCCCTTCATTCGGGTGGACACATTAAAGCAGGTTTAAACTGTTTGATCCCTCCTATCCTTTGTTTTTTAATCAGTACATACAAAGGAGAGAAGGCTAGGAGATGATGCTACTTCAGACTATTGAGATAATCCCAATATGTCAGACAATGCTACTGGAGTCTATTGAGATGCACCCTGTGCGTAGAGGTAAGACACTCAGTCGTGTTGCGAACCTAACCTCTCCTCAGCTGTGTCCTGAGGCAGTGAGAGCATGGTGAAGGCCACCGCTTGTTGTTCCGTGTTGTCCTCTTTTCCCCTGTTCTCTCCATCGCCTTGCAGAGGACAGGAAAGAGGGGATAGGTCAGGGTTGGCATATGGATCCATGATCTTTTGTCATTTGGGAGAGGATTCAGGAGAGAGAGAGAGAGAGAGCAGACGTGTGTGTGTGTGAGAGAGAGAGCAGACGGAGAGACAGAGAAGGAGAAGGAGATGAGGAAGAGTGGATTAGAGCTCCCAAGCAGGACTGGAAGCCAGACTTGGCTGCACTTCAGCTACTCTGCGCACTTCAGCTCAAGTGTGCGTCCATTAGTGCACTCCCACTGCCACTCAGAAACTTCATACGAGTCATACAGTTCATACAGTCATACAGTCATACAGTCATACAGTCACACACACACACACACACACACACACACACACACACACACACACACCACACACCCACCACACACACCACACACACCACACACACACACACACACACACACACCACACACACACACAGTTCTGTATTGCTATCCTTGTGGGACCAAAGAATTGCTTCCCATCAAAATCCTATTCCCTAACCCTAAATCTAACCTTAAACCTTAACCTAACCATAACCCTAACCTAAACCCTATGCCTAACCATAACCCCTAACCGTACCCCATAACCGTAACCCCTAACCTAACCTTAACCTCTAAACCTAACCGTAACCCCTAACCCTAACCCTAAACCTAACCGTAACCCCTAACCCAAATTCTAACCCTAATCCTAACCGACACAATGTCCCCACTTGTCAGAATTTTCCTAGTTTTACTACCCTTATGAGGACTTCTGGTCCCCACAAGGGTAGTTAAACAAACACGCACACATGCATAGACACATACACCCGCAAAATCACATATACACTGTAAAATTCACACACAGTATATAGCCTACTTTCGTGCAAATAAACAAAACCACAGGCACACACAGACCCTCCTTCCCTTCACATATACCTCATTTCACTCAAGTTCTACTCTGGTCTAGACTCACTCACACACACACTGTATGTTACAGTTACTGTCAAAACACACCCACACACACAACCTCTCTTCTCCCACCAGATTGCTCAGTGCTTCCCGACAAAATAAATAATTAAATGAGAGCAATAACAGCTTCCGAAAAAAGATCCCTCAATTAGAACAGAATGGGTAAATGGGGTGAGGCGGGGGCTGTGTGTGTGTCGGGTGGGGGAGTGGTATTTCGGGAACTCAGACACACACTATTACATAAGGGAGACCGTGACCCAAGAAGGTTTTATGCAGTTGTGCAACGTTAATTTGTCCCCCCCCCCGTAGCAATCAGCTTAGCAAAATTATTTTCTCAAATACTTACAAGTGATCCATGCAGACGGACCAACAGGGGAGGCAAATAAATCAGTGGTGTAGAAGAGAGGGGGGGTTGGTGTGTGTGTGTGTGCGAGGGTGCGTGCGTGCATGCGCGCACCACCACATTGCTGAGGTCAAGGTGTGTGTGTGTGTGTGTAGCTGAAGTTGTGTGTGTGTCTGAATGTTATGAATGTATGTTTGTCATAAGGGAGAGATTGTTTGGTTGTTGCGTTATGTACTGTGCATGTGTGTGTGATTAAGGTATTTCTGTCATAAGGGAGAGGGTTGTTGGGTTGTGTTACTCGTGTGTGTGTGCGTGCGTGTGTGCGTGCGTGCGTGCGCGTTGATCGGGAGAGCAGGCTAGGATGGTAGCTGGTCGGATGAACTCGTAGGCGGGAAGGTGGGACCTAGAAGGCCTTGGTGACATGGCCTTCATGAGAATAGGGAAGGGGGGGTGATCAGATGCCTGCACTCTCAGGCAAGAGGGGGAGTGAGGGGGGATTGACAGCTGAAACATGGTTGAGAGCATGCAGGGTTGACAGAGGTGTGTGTGTGTGTGTGTGTGTGTGTGTTTGGAGGTGAGTGTGTGCAATCCCGATGTGATTGCCTGTCTTTTGTACATGAGGCGTCTAGTCTGCTTCAGATTTTCATCGACCCACCTTTTCACACTCCGTCGCTAGCCACTCTATCATTCCATCTTTTTCTCAGTCGTCCCTCAAATACACTGTTCCAACAGTCTTGTAGCCTACTGCAAGAAACTCTCTGTCCTCCATCCACCCAGCCCCATTTGCACCTGTGCGGTCACGTGGTCCCCGAGCGGTGAGTGGGCCGTACACACGTCTCATTTCTGTCTGCATGTCATCTGAGGCTTCAGTCTGTTTCAGAGCACTGTTGGCATCGGGCCAGTTTGCATCGCTTAGTCTCGCTATGCTCCCGTGTTAGCGAGGGTAACGCTGAGCTACGCTAGGCAGCTCTGTGCTGGTCTCACACATTTTTCATAGGGACAAATGCAGCATCCCATCATCTGTCTGTGTGTTTAAATGCTAACGCCACCAGCAACAGATGTACGCGAAGAAATTATTCAACCGCCTAACCCGCTAAGCAAGCAAGCAAGTCGCCATTGCACGAGGGACAAATGGTGCCGTGCTTGTATGAGTCCTGGGTAGTGTCCATTATGACACGCTGCAGAAAATGCTTTCAAACATTTTGCAACAGAAAACGTAAATGAGTGTTTCTTGTTGGATAACTCCATGTAGTCCTTCCCTGTTTCAGTCTACTTTCTTCCATTTGGTACCTAATGAACACGACCCAGCTCTGTAGAAGGATACAGGCAAATGTTTACCATTATCCTAGTAAATGTCACCCATGTTGTTTTCAATATTTAGCATAGGGCATCTCTGCTATGCCCAGTGAAGGAGATCAGAGAAAGATTGGGGAAACGGATGAGGAGTGAAAGTCTGTAGCAGAGACGTCTGTGTGTGTGTGTGCGTGTGTCTTTGTGTCAGTCTGTGTCTACATCTGAAGACATAGGCCAGTAGCTACATAGCGCCATGGACGAAAGTGCAGGCAAGTGACACTGATGGAGAGAGGGAAAGAGAGGAAATTAAATGTGGAGGCTCCAGAGTTGGAGAACATGGAACAAGTGAAGAAGAAAATGACATGCCAGCAATCTAGAGAAGTGGGAGCGATAGATTTGGAGAAAGAGAGAGACAAAAAAAAAAAAGAGATAATGAAGATAAGGTGAATGAACGGAGTGAATGATGTGGGAAGAGATTTGGAGAGAGTGAATAAGAGACAAGACGAGGGGGGGGGGGGGGTGGAGGGAGAGAGAGTGACAGAGGAGAAAAGGGGGGCTGAGTCTCTGCTTTTACGGCGGGGTGATTGCGTGACTGAGAGGAGAGTGCAGTGCCGTGTATAATGCTCTCAAGACGGATATTAAGACGTGCTGCCGACTCAGTCTCTCTCTCCCTTCATTCTCTCCTCCGTTCTGCTCCTTCTTCTCTCTCCATCTCTGCTAATGATCCATGCGTCTTGCCACACAGCCGGGCTGAGTGATACCCACTGACAGTACCACTCAGGCGGAAACTCTGCAGCCCCCTTCTAGAGAAGAGTCAAACACACCACACACAACACACACACACACCACACACACACACACACACACACACACACACACACCACAACACACACACACCACACACACACACACACACACACACACACACACACACACACACACACACACACACACTAGATGGAAAGCCCCATACATTCAATGTCACGCAAAGATGCTGATAAACACGTGAGAGCATATTTGAACCATCACACACACACATGCACCATACAGCAAACCCAAATATATAGAAGCACATTCAACAGTACTGATAGTCATATGAGTGCTTTCATCACTCTATAGAGGCAATACAATATATACAATATATATATATATATATATATCCTGTATGCCTTTCCTTATAGCCACCCGTGTATGACTGTAGTATGACTCTATAATCCCCATTGGCCTAGGCGGCCACCCCGCCACACTCCCCTACACAGCCCCATATGCCCTCGTGCAGTACGACGCCATACATCCTACTACATCCCCTTACAACCCTACACAGCTCCATACATATGTCTCAGTGCAGCATGAGCCCATACAGCCCTGTACACCCCCTGTGAGCCAGGTCTCGTTTTGCTGCCCTAATCCGGCCTGCCTTGTACAATCCCATACGTCCCTACCCAGACCCATACATAGATAGACCATACGTCCCCATGCAGCATGACCCCATTCATCCGTACAGTCTCATACAGCCCCATGCAATCTTACATAGGCCTATACGTCCCCTATGAACCAGGTCTCATTTCCCCGCGCGAACTGTAATCCGGTGGCCCRCTCAGCCATGACTGCAGCTGAGAGGGAGAGGTTAGGTCAAGAATTAGGTCATAYGCCTAATAGGAGCCCACTCCTCCAATTAGCGAGTGGATTACGCGGGGGCGTGTGTGCATGTGCGTCAGCACGCTGGCCGCTCCAGCCGCTCCTAATCCAGCCAACGGCCTCTATGGTAACGGGGAGGGTCCTGGGAAGACGAAGTARCCCACATTTCTCGTGCTTCTGCTCACTAATCCACTCCTGACTTCACCAAAAAAAAGAACGTGATACCTTCAGGTGCTGCTGATTGTGTCTCGTACACTTTGAGTTGAGGGGAATGCCAGGGGGAGTTTGGGTGGTTGAAGTGGTCCTACTTTCAAAACGTTACTGCACGGTTCACAGTCCATAAGTAGTCCCGAAAATGAACTGAATTGAAATGTTTTCCCTTTTGCTTGACTTTTCCCCTTTATTTTGTCTCTTTTTCAATGAATCGGGGATTGTGCATAAACTTCTCAGCATAACGGTTTCTTCAATGTGGGGGTTTATCCCAAATCTATTACCCATTTGTTTTTACGCATCCAATCAACAAGGCCGGAATAGTGCATTGGTTTTCTACTGAGAGATTATCTCTCTTGAAGTAAAACTGCATCCCTGTCAGATACTCTCGGGCTACTACTGTCTGGCCTGTGGTTTTCTCTACAGCCCGACAGCTGACCACATTCTATATGAGACATTTCTATGTTTACATTCTATATGAGGCATTTCTATGTAYGGGTKTTGGAGACAACGTTCAGACTATTGCAGTTTTAATGTTGGCAGGTTATTTATACGTTGCCTGCATGTACAGTATGCACATTTTGACCTGAACGCTGTGTGCGCTCATTAAAGCATAAGTGTGTCGTTTGGTGTAGTGCCCTTAAATAGCCCTAGAACAGAAACTTCAGTGTACAGTATAGCTCTGAGGGGTTGTGTGGGTGAGAAGGTACGAGGGTTATCAGTCAGCACGCACCAACAGGAGAGCGCAAGGGAGATGGAGAGACAGAGAGAGGAAGGAATGAGAGGAAGGTAACAGAGGGAGAGACAGAGAATGAGAGATGGAGAGGGAGGAAGGAAGGAAAAGGGAACGAGAAGAGGAATAGTGGGGATAGCCTTAATGAAGTTTTCAGGAGCCTCTTAAAAGGTCACGGCATGTCTCTACATCCCCCTCCCCAATACCTCACTTACCCCCCCATTGCTATCTATCCCGCCATCAGCCCCCCATCTGTGTCCATTAGCCATTCATGAACCCACTCATAGCCACTCATTAGGGAGGGAAGGGGTTTGAAGCAATTGCATTCAGAGGAGAGGAGTCTGTGACCGGAGCATACTGATTAATATTTCAGCGTCTCCCGTCGAGGAGCTGAGAGCAAGTTTTGCCCCGCTTAGGCGGTAGAGTTGTGTGTTTCACTCTCTCTCTCTCTCTCTGTGGCCGGCTGCTCTCCCCTTCTCTCTCCCACACGAGTGAGCGATAGAGAGAACGACCCCCCCCCGACACTTTCTCTACCACATGCCACACACTAACCCCCCCCCACCCTTGTTTCCCTCCCATACACGCACAGACAAATGTACAGACACACACCACCAGACTCAAACCAACTCAAACTGACCTAATTGGGCTCTTTTGTTTCGGGAAATGGATGGGGAAGACAGAGGGGGACGGGTGAAATCCCCCATTCCTCTCTTCCTCCTGACTCACAGTAGAGTGGTATCGCTCCTTCTCTCATTAGTCTATACAGTGAGAGAAGTTACCCCAGCAGACAGGGTGTTCTGTGTCCTTCACCCCCCCCCCCCCCCCCCCGTTGAGAATCAAACTAGGCGATAAAGCCCCTCATTCATACAGTAGGTTGGCACTTCCAATCTTGAGGGTCAAGCAACCATAGAAATAGAATCCATTTAATTTCCATGGAAGCAACATGGTTCATACATTGTCCACTATATAAAGCACTCTTACTGTATGTGAATGCACTTTAGTGTAAAAGGCAAGGTACCTATGAATTCAGCATTATCGCTTGGCTATATCACAATCTGTACTACGTTTCAGCAATCTCGGAGGCCCCTCTTGAGGGATGAGTAAGTCCTGAATGAGCACTCTCTTACTCTTCAGTATGGGCTTTTGTTTTGTGCAGAAATGCTGCTATAGTATGTTTGCTCGAGTATGTTGTGTAGTAGGTCCCCATTCAGCCGTTGTACTGTACGGTTGGATATACAGCATTGCTGTACAGTATGTGAAGTTGAAATCATTTATTGTTTGTTCATTCTCATAGACTGAATTTCCAGGAAGTGGATGGAATGGGCTCACTGGATGCGAAATTTCTTTTCGTAGGATAGCCGCAGGCAAAGTCCTTCATATTCATGCGTTACGTTGGGTGATTGGTTGAGCCTTCTTGGGTGTGAGATGTCACACAGATGCGCTGCAGAGCTGTCTGTTTAGCTTGCTCACCGGGATGAGCAGTAAGCACTGAATGACTTGGGGAAACCCAGCTTCAGCTTAATTAATTGAAGTCTCACCAGCTAGCTGCGATCTATTTTAGTTTCACTGTCCGGTCATTCATAAAACAAGTCCACTAAATGTTATTTTTACCGCTAAACAAACAAAAAGTCTGTTGCTTGATATGAGCAAGTTGACCCAAATCTACGATTTGTTGGTGAGCTAGCTAGCTACATTTCAGTAATTTAGCTATCCTGCTGAATGCAGTGGTCAGTGAATAAACAAACTATGAGTTGAACATATTTAGGTGAAAACGAACTAGTAGCCAGTTGTTGTTGCGCCATGGTGGAATCATATCTATCCAGCTGTCTCCTGAAGCCTATGTGACCTGTCTATGTGCCCTTGAACTCCCGAGTCTAGACGCAGTCTAGCTAATGTTAGCTAGCATTGATAGCTGAGCTGTTTTAGAAGAAAACGGCTGAGGTGACTAGCTAACAAGCCCTCCTCGGCGGCAATGTTAGATATATTAGAATATTAGATATAACGGTCAGTGAAGTTGGTGGTTTCTACTGGTTTTAGATTCGAGGGGAGAGAAATTGGCCGCCATTGTTTTGTGTTTCGGTATGGGCTCGGAGTGATGTCACACAGGAGGCTCAACCAATCACCCGACGCCTATCCTACGAAAGGTCACTTAGAACGCTGGACGGCCGTATAGGCTCAAAGAGACGGTCGTAACAATGCGTTTACATAAAGGAATGTCTCAAGATGGCTCCATGGTTAACAGACGCCTCCAAAGTTAAGATCCCCAACGTTCTCCATTCGCCAAAATGCAAGACCCTCCTTTGTTCTCTTTCTCTATTTTCTCTCCTTCCTTCTATAGCTGCCTTTTGACCTATGATTCCGCATATACACTTACCTTTTTCAATGTCATATGTAGGCRTACACCATAGGTGGGTGTAGCTCTCTGCATCTCTGAATAAGTAGACTTGAGTGTGAGTGTATAGCATGTGGCTGTCTCTTATACACATCTAGATGTGTATAAGAGACAGGTCATATGTAGGCGTACACCATAGGTGGGTGTAGCTCTCTGCATCTCTGAATAAGTAGACTTGAGTGTGAGTGTATAGCATGTGGTGTATATTGTTGAGGAGCAGTGGTTGGTGTGGTACACAGGGCGTTTAATGAAGTTCCCCAGCACCTCTCCCCTATTAGACGGGTGCCCTCTACCTCTCCCTACTTCACCCCCCCCCCCCCCCCCCCCCCCCCCCCCCCCCCCCCCCCCCCCCCCCCACCTCTCTCCCTAGCTGCCTTTCCCTCGGGGGATAGTTGGCAGGGAGCAGGCTGGCTGCTATGGAAACAAGGAGCCTCCCTCTCCCACAGGTCTCCTTAGCAACTAGTAGCTTGGCATTGTGATAATGAGCGTGCCCACTGTGCCAGGCTCTTTGTGAGAGTGTGTGTGTGTGTGTGTGTGAGTGAGTGAGAGAGAGTGTGTGTGAGGCATATGTGAATATTTTGTTTGCCAGTTTATGTGAGAAGATGAACGTGTGAGGGAGAAGCTGTGTGTTATTGCGTGACTGATACATGTGATATACGTATAGACATGCCTGAGTTTTGGTCTTCAGATCATCTGTACCTCACAAGTAATGATGGCTACCCTACTATGCCTGCCTGCATGTATGCGCGTGTGTCTTTCTGGATCTTTGGACGCCTCCATCTGATTGCGATGATATCATTAGTCTCCGCGCTACGAAATTGCAAGCAATTAAAGGGACTGTTCAATGAATTTTGCGTGCCATAAGGCAACCGCTGCCGAATGAGTTTCCTGCTCTGTCGATATGAAACCCTGAGAATGCTGTTTATTAAAGTCTGATCAGAGGTGTGTACTGACCTTTAGAATGCGGGAAATGAGATTATTATTATGAACGAGATTATGTTGTGGAGTGAGAGGAGGAGAAAATCACATCGGCATTGATTCCATTGTTGCATCGTCTGTTTCTTTGTATGTGGCAGAGGGTGGTTTCTATATAATCAAATCCACACTCCGCCCGCCTGTGGGCCGTTAAAAGACCTGACTCAAGCACACGCATAAATAGACAAGCACGTGCACACACACACACACACACACACACACACACACACACACACACACACCTACTCTTCCTTGCAAAAAAAATCTAATAAAAAAAGCTGTAAAAGCCTCTCTCCAGAAACGTGCATGACTTTATGATAGCATGATGGCAGGCCCAGTGGAAAATGTGAGTCTGATGGATCCCCAGACTTTGGTCGAAGTGTGAGCTGTGAGCAGGTGGCATGCCCCACAGGTGGACCAACCCGTACACCTGTTTTGTGAACCCTCACAGGGGAAAGCGAAGCCTACCTCCCATAGCCCCTGTGGAAAACCATACCCTCTTGCACGTGCCCGCCTTGTGCCCTCCCCGGCACAGGTCTTACCCACGTTTGGCGTGGGCGTCAGATGTGATTACGAGCTCAGGCGGGGGCTTTCGTCGCGGGGGTGTCATAGATGTCGTGTCCCCCTCACGCCGGCCAACTGGAAAACCGCCAAGACCGTCCTGGCA
This sequence comes from Salvelinus sp. IW2-2015, assembly GCF_002910315.2. NCBI lineage: Eukaryota > Metazoa > Chordata > Actinopteri > Salmoniformes > Salmonidae > Salvelinus > Salvelinus sp. IW2-2015. The sequence continues at coordinate 16,651,509 of NC_036845.1, forward strand.
TTCCTTGGTGGATTTTCCGATCCCCTATCCTGGTCTCAGATGGTCTGCTAATCTGTTAGCGGCTATTTTTAGCCGCCAAAGCTCGTGCAGCTCTTGATCCACAGTTCCACACCCTAACCGCTAACCATCCCCCTTGGTGCTTRTAGAAGTATACAGGCAGCGATTTGCCAGGAACTGGCTGCAATTAGAACACAGCCAAGCAGGAATCCCCTACCAATTCCATTACACCCTCTCCCTGACTGTGGGCACCATGGCAGCTCAAACTCTCAGTTGACTTTCCCTCTTTTCCCTTTGGAATGGCACTGAGTGGTGTATGGGATGATATAGAAATTCTGAAAGTGAATCGTATTGTTGTAAGAGGGGGAACATGCCTAAGTAAGGCTCTAATGGCTAAGGTTCTCTAGACTATGTCTTAGGTACAGACAGTAGCCAATGGTCTGCACTGTAGCTCAACCTGGTTCCTAGCCTAGGTTTCTGACAGGGCTTGCCGTGACTACACAACTAGACCTACTTGATCGTTCCGTGACTACGGACATATATTGGACCATGGCAATGATGATGGCATTGCTTGATTACTTTTTGTTGTTGTCATTCAGCAGATGATCTTCTACAGAGCGACTTACAGGAGGAGCAGTTAGGGTTAAGTGCCTTGCTCAAGGGCACACCACCAGAGGTTTCACCTAGTCTGCCCGGGGATTCGAACCAGCAACCCTTCTGTTACTGGCCCAACGCTCTTAACCGTAAGGCTACCAGCTCACCTCCTAATAAGAGGTCTATTTTTTTGTTAATCTTTTCAATTTGCCCGCAGTCCAGAAAACAGGCTCGTCCATCTGTCTCTCCTTAAAGTAGGCTCTCCACCTCTAAAGGGATTTTAATTATCGTCTGACTTTGGGCTTCCTTCGCAGCCAACGAGATCTGTGTTCCTGTCTGTACCTGCGCCACTTGGGATAGCGTGCTGTATCTGCTTTATTCCGCATGGAGCCATATTTTATCTACCATTAGGCCCTTCAGTCCCCTTGAAGCCCTCCCATCCCTCCACTCCACCCCACCCCTGCAGACAGAGAATGCTGAATGCACCAACCCCCCTATTCCCATTAATCTATGCGCCTCTACATTCTTCATTTCCCTTCAAAGGGGGACAAGCCGAGCCGTGACATCAATCACGGGAAGCGAATATTTAGCCGGTGCTAATTTCCATCAATAGCCTGGAGACAGGCTTAGCTGACAAAACTCATTCCTTTGCCTGAACAAAACTGCTTGTGTTTGAGCCTCCACCTCCCCCTCCTCTGTAGATGCACAAACAGGCATCACAATAAACACAGCCAGAGCCTCTCCTGGTTCCCCTTGATTTGTGCTTATCTAATGAATGGCGTGCCATGAAGAGATACCCATAGACAGCAGAGGAGCATAATGGCTTCTTTCTGTAGGAAATGGGATTGACAAACACCGATTGAGTACATGGCGAATGGCGGTAAGTAGCTTCCAGACAGATTCTCGTCTTTGCAGAACGAACATGCCAGTCATCCAACCCTTTAAGTTATTTGAACCGGGTGAGTGGTTTCTTTTGGCGTTCCCATGCGAGCCCTCTTGTCTTTGGGCTCATCACTTGGTTCTGTTTGAATGAGCACACCCTCTCTCCACAAGATGGGCCCTAAACAGTTTGACCTGTTTCGTCTATCCCCTCTTGTGAGTATGTGGGGGGTAGAGGGGCCCCATTTTGAGGGCAGCCCATTGTGTGGCTCGGAGGGTTCTCACACACTGGGCTCCACACTCCCACCCTACTACCCCCCTTACCCCCTCTATCCCAGCTGCCCGCCTTGCCAGCCAGCCAGTCAAGCCAACCCAGACGGTCTGTTGCCCCACCACCCCGCTCACCACAGTCTTAATGGCAGATTGTTACCCTGGGAGTGGCGGCAGAGGGGACACACATTGGCATTGCGCCAGGCTGGGCAACTGGGCGCGGTCACCCTACTCACGCAATGCCGGGGGTACCCTCGAGCAAGGGCATTGGAAAGGGAGCCATATCGCCTTCACAAAGCTAGTCCAATAGAATATCTTCCTACAGACAGTCAGACATTGATGTGTCTAATGCCAAGCCTTAGCATTGAAGGCTATTAAGTTGAATCGATTCTCCAAGTTGAACTGCCTACTCCAGATCCAAAAATCAAACTCAGTGGGTGTGAGGAGGGAGGACTGAGCAGGAATCAATGTGAATGGCCAGAAGGCTGAGGGGCAAATTAAAGGGTTTGAAAGAGAATTATTTACCATGACCAGGGCCTGTTTTGTTTTTGTTCATTCTCGGAACATGAACGGAGCTCGGTCGATCCAGAACAGGAAGTCTTGTAGTCCCTATTCGATTGACTTTGAACAAGTACCCGGTCTTGGAAAAAGGAAAAATCCCTTTCTGCTGCTCTGAGGCCACCTGTGTCGGAAAGAGCGTGAACGTGTCAGATTTGAGCGGGTTAATGGGTCTTAAACTTAATCTGCGGGCAAAGAGGGCTGTGGTAGAGTGGCTTGGTACAGAGCGAATAAAGAAGACGTAAGTCAGGTATCAGGATCGTGGGCTCTAATGAGAGTTGATCTCAAGCCGATTGTCTCTCTGGGGCCACCGGGGTGCCACACCATAGAAATAGAATTACTAGAAAGGAAATTCCCATTCAAGTCAATGTTACGTATGTGATGGGTGAACCGGCTGCCATATTGAATGTAGCCATGAGTGTTCTGTGAACTTGATGTGGTCTGAGGGGCTTTACCATTCTAGTAATTATATTTCTATGTGCTACACAGTCTTCCACTGGCTACAATTGTTCTAAAAATCGGACAGATGCCCTTTTCACAAATAACAGTGCAAGGCTACTGCAAACTGGTTGTTGTTGTTTAAAAACCCACTCTGTGATATATACATTTCCATAGAAGTTTGATTTGACAACTTTTGATATACAGCACGTCTGTTTTACTTATGTCGGATGGGATCAGGGAATACATTTGTGTCTTAGCTTTCTATTTCACGCTATTATTTCGGCCTTCCACAATGTGTATTGTATCATGGGCCTGATTTCAATAGGAGATAGCTGCCGGACCAAGGGTTGGAATGTGTGTTCCGTGTCATTGTATGTTTCTGTGTGCTTCCCTTCATTTGTCTGGTCCTGAAAGCCAGGGGGCTGAAGAAACATTTTATGAATATTTAATAGACAATAATGTTTTCAATTCTATTCTGTTGTAAGCCTGTGGGGAGAAGTATGGAAAAAGCCACCCTCAAGGCCAAACTCAGAGTGAGGCATTCCGCTTAGCTCTGTCAGATAGGAAATTGAAAGGGTGGTTGTATTACATGGACCTGTAGATCATGTCTTACATGGACAGGTTGCTTAACAAAGGAATCTCCTTAGTCTGCCCCCTCATCTTCCTCCTCCCATTGGATCATACCGTATCTGGACTGCCCGCGGTGCACACGATGACCTGGCAGTGGACTGTGTGAGACGTCCAGCTGGGAGTGCCCCCGAATCAACTCCAGGATTAGCCCGGAATTGTCTGGGATTACTCGG
>NC_036845.1:16658379-16669694 GCF_002910315.2 Salvelinus sp. IW2-2015
AATTTACTCGGATGGAGCGGGATTAGCACCGGCTGCCTGCGACTGCCTGTTTTGGGGGCGATGAGTGAGTGGGGCATGGGCCGGCCATATTTGCCCTGACTCAGGCCAAGATTGGGTAGAGGCCAGGGCTAGGCTACACCAACACAGGGAGGAAACCTGTAACCTGGCAGGGCTATTCTTAGTCCTAAACCACACCCAAACAGGATGACTACTACTAAGAAACCCCGGGTTTGAAAACCAAACAGAAAGGCCGCAGACAGGAAGCAAACAGCTAGCTGACTACGCCATCATGCAACTTACCCACGCAATGGCTGTGTCCCAAATGGCACGCATTCCCTATATAGTGCTCCACTTTTGAACAGAGCCCTATGGCCCCTGGTCAAAAGTAGTGCATTATATAGAGCTAGGGAGCCAGTTGGGACACAGCCAATCCCTTAAATCTCTCTTAAGCAGGTGGATTCAGGATTCATCAGATAAAGAGGGCTTGTGGATGATGTTCAAATCCCTCTCCCAAGTCTATAGCGGGGGACTTTTTTGATCATCCATGCTACGTTTGGAACAGATCAGAAATCATATGCGGTAGCGGCTTCAACCGGTCTCGTCCATTAAAGGAGGTTCCTTTTCATTCGGCCTTTAATCAATCTGTCATCTAACCTGATGGACAACATTTATCATGATCTGATAAGATAATGTTCTGGTGTGGAGAGACAGGTATAGCTTTTACACTAGCAAGCCGGAACCGAACTTGCTGAGCCAAGCTGTTTGAGCTGGCTGGGTATCCACCATAGTTGCTTGAACTGTGCTGAAAAGTCAAGGTGAAAAGAAAATATGTGAGCCAACACAGTACAGTTCCGGTTGGCACGATAGTGTGAAAAGGGTAGTAGTCGGCGCAGGCACGTAGTTGCCCGCCCCTAACCGCCGACCGGGCGTCCCCGACGGACTGGCATGGCCCAGATGAAAGAAAGACTGTTTAGAGTTAGAGAGAGAGCTGCAGCATCAAACAACCAATCTCTCCCCATCCCCCGCTAGCCTTACTCTGCCTCCCTGCTCTACCCACCACAATATCAAATACTCCCTCTCCTGCACGTTTACCAACAGTTGCCATGGTTACCCGATGCTCGAGGTGTCACAGCGAGACAACCGAAGGGAGGCATTCACAGATCACCTGAGATTCAGTCAGTCGCCGCTTTTCAGTTGGTGCTCCACAATTTGATTTGTGTGTACTCAGACTGTGCCTTTCGCCCGTGAATACAAATGATGTACGACACAATGGTGCCATTGAAAGTAGAACGCTTAAATTACACGGCGGCAGAGGGGACACATTGGCATTGTGCCAGGCTGGGCAACTGGGCACTGTCACCCTACTCACTCAATGCCGGAGGTACCCTCGGGCAAGGGCATTGGAAAGGGAGCCGTGTCGCCTTCACAAAGCTAGTCCAATAGAATATCTTCCTACAGACAGTCAGACCTTGATGTGCCTAAAGCCAAACCTTACCATTGAAGGCTATTAAGTTGAATCGATTCTCCAAGTTGAACTGCCTACTCCAGATCCAAAATCAAACTGTGGAGGGAGGACTGAGCAGGAATCAATGCGAATGGCCAGAACGCTGAGGGGCAAATTAAAGGGTTTGAAAGAGAGGGGAATTATTGACCATGACCAGGGCCCGTTTTGTTTTTGTTCATTCTCGGAACATGAACAGAGCTCGGTCGATCCAAAACAGGAAGTCTTGTAGTACCCGGTCTCGGAAAAGGAAAAAAATCCCTTTCTGCTGCTCTGAGGCCACCTGTGTTGGAAAGAGTGTGAACGTGTCAGATTTGAGGGTGCTAATGGGTTTTAAGCTTAATCTGTGGGCAACGAGTGCTGTGGTGGAGTGGCTTGGTGGGGAGCGAATCAAGAAGATGTCAGTCAGGTATCAGGATCGTGGGCTCTAATGAGAGTTGAGCTCAAGCCGATTTGTCTCTCTGGGGCCACCGGGGTGCCACACCACAGAAATAGAATTACTAGAAAGGACATTCCCATTCAAGTCAATGYTACGTATGTGATGGGTGAACCGGCTGCCATATTGAATGTACCCATGAGTGTTCTGTGACCTTGATGTGGTCTGAGTGGCTTTACCATTCTAGTAATCATATTTCTATGTGCTACACAGTCTTCCACTGGCTACAGTTGTTCTATAAATCGGACAGATGCCCTTTTCACAAATAACAGTGCAAGGCTACTGCACGCTGGTTGTTGTTGTTTAAATACCCACTCTGTGATAGTTACATATTCATAGAAGTTTGATTTGACAACTTTTTACTGTTTACTTAAGTCGGGTGGGATCAGGCAATACATTTTGTGTGTTAGCTCTCTATTTCACCTCGTTATTTCTGCCTTCCACAATATGTATTGTATAAATTGGCCCGATTTCAATAGGAGATAGCTGCCGGACCAAGGGTTGGAATGTGTGTYCCGTGTCATTGTATGTTTTTGTGTGCTACCCTTCGTTTGTCCGTTCCTGAAAGCCAGAAACATTTTATGAATATTTAATAGACAATAACGTTTTAAATTCTATTCTGTTGTAAACCCGCGGGGAGAAATATGGACAAAGCCACCCTCAAGTACAAACTCAGAGTGAGGCATTCCGCTTAGCTCTGTCAGATAGGAAATTGAAAGGGTGGTTGTATTACATGGCCTTGTATTACATGGCCTTTCGTCTCATTGTCTTACATGGACAGGTTGCTTAACAAAGGAATCTCCTTAGTCTGCCCCCTCATCTTCCTCCTCCCATTGGATCATACCGTATCCAGACTGCTCGCTGTGCACACCATGACCTGGCAATGGACTGTGTGAGACGCCCAGCTGGGAGTGCCCCCGAATCAACTCCAGGATTAGCCCGGAATTGTCTGGGATTACTCGGAATGGAGCGGGATTAGCACCGGCTGCCTGCGACTGCCTGTTTTGGGGGCGTGAGTGAGAGGGGTATGGGCCGGGCCATATTTCTCCTGACTCAGTCCAAGATTGGGCGAGAAGCCAGGGCTAGGCTACACCTACACAGGGAGGGACATCTGTAACCTGGCAGGGCTATTCTTAGTCCCTAAACCCMCGCCCAAACAGGATGACTACTACTGAGAAACCCCGGGTTTGAAAACAAAACAGAAAGGCCAGCAAACAGGAAGCAAACAGCTAGCTGACTACGCCATCATGGTCGACTTACCCACGCAATGGCTGTGTCCCAAATGGCGCCATATTCCCTATATAGTGCTCCACTTTTGACCAGAGCCCTATGGCCCCTGGTCAAAAGTAGTGCATTATATAGAGCATAGGGAGCMATTTGGGACGCAGGCAATCTCTTAAATCTCTCTTAAGCAGGTGGATTCAGGATTCATCAGATAAAGAGGGCTTGGGGATGATGTTCAAATCCCTCTCCCAAGTCTATAGCGGGGGACTTTTTTGATCATACATTTACATTTTAGTCATTTAGCAGACGCTCTTATCCAGAGCGACTTACAGTAGAGTGCTACACATACATGCTACATTCGGAACAGATCAGAGATCCTATGCAGTAGCGACTTCAACCGGTCTGGTCCCATTGAAGGAGGTTCATTTTCATTCGGGCTTCAATCATTCTGTCATCTAACCCGATGGGCAACATTTGTTATGATCTGATAAGGTAATGTTCTGGTGTGGGAGAGACAGGTATAACCGGACCAAACCTTGCTGAACCAAGCTGTTTGAGCTGGCTAGGTATCCACCATAGTTGCTTGAAAGGATGGAAAAGATTGAAGAGACATTGAAAAGATCAATGTGAAAAGACAATATGTGAGCCAACACAGTACAGTTTCAGTTGGCACGATAGTGTGAAAAGGGTAGTAGTCGGCGCAGGCACGTAGTTGCCCGCCCCTACCGCCGACCGGGCATCCCCGACGGACTGGCATGGCCCAGATGAAAGAAAGGCTGTTTAGAGTTAGAGAGAGAGCTGCAGCATCAAACAACCAACATCTCCCCCCATCCCCCCACTACCCTTACCCTGCCTCCCCGCTCTACCCACCACAATATCATATACTCCCTCTCCTGCACGTTTACCAACAGTTGCCATGGTTACCCGATGCTCGGGGTGTCACGGCGAGACAACCGAAGGGAGGCATTCACAGATCACCTGGATTCAGTCAGTCGCCGCTTTTCAGTTGGTGCGCCACAATTTGATTTGTGTGTACTCAGCCTGTGCCGCTTCGCCGGGAATACAAATGATGTACGACACAATGGTGCCGTTGAAAGTATGAACGCTTAAATTACACCACATGTACCTCAATCTGAAACAATGGAATGTAGTACTATAGTACCAATGTAAGGCTTAGCCACACTAGGTGCTTTGGTTTCATTTTGCCGTTCAAGTTTCAGAATAACGCCTACAGCCAAAGCAGAACAGAACAACTATTGTCAATCAATCAATATGTCTTACTGTTCACTTGGCCTTCACTTGGCCTTGAAGAAAAAGTCTAATACACCTACAAATTGTTTTTGGAATGAGAAAGGGAATGAACAGAGTCATCTATTGAGAGTTCATCATTGAATTTGAAGTGTTCCAACAAAAAAAATGTGGGAAAGAAATTGACAAAAAAAAAAAAAAAATCTATTCTCTCAGCGGTAAATAATGATTCCAGCATATTAACAAACACAAGAGACATGGAGAGAGGGAGGAAGGAGAGAGGGAGGAAGGAGAGAGGGAGGAAGGAGAGAGGGAAGGAAAGAGGATGAAAAGAAAGGAGAGAAGCAACAAGTTGCAGAAAGCTTAGAGTAGAGAAGGCTACAAAGAGAGAGAATGGTGATAAAAGAGAGACAGAGATAAAAGGAGAGAGAGGGTGAGAGAGGGTGAGAAGGTGATGGAGCGAAAGAGAGAGGGTTATAGAGAGACAGAAAGAGAATTCGGTGATGGAGAGAGTCTGTGTGGGCAGGAGGTGGTTGGTGAGCTCCATCCGTTATCCCTGGTAGCTCCTAGCTCAATCTATCCGATCCATCTCCACATTCAGGCCATGGGAGAGGGGGCTGGTGCGCGGGCCAGACTGGCAGCCACATCAAACACCAGCCCCAGCCAGGCACATTAAACCAGGGATTAGTGTACATCTACCAGGCTGAGGAGAAGAAGTGGAGAGGAAAGAGACRGAGGGAAGGAGAAGGAGGGGGGGAGATTACCCTCCACTTCACAGAGATAAAGTGGACGTAGTGTCTTCAGTTCAGACAATCTTTGGCACTCTCACCTGATAGATTGTACAAAGACACCCATTCTATTCATTCTGTTTCTACGCGTTCAATCACATCCGATAGTTGAAATTCGGATAGATAACTTCAGAACAACTGGGCCCTGGTGTCTACAGTTTAGTAGGCAGAAAAGGCACCACCAGTAAGTATTTTGTAGACCCATGATGGTGAGTTGATAGCAGCTCTATACGCATAAACACAAACTGTCTGGTACGTATTGATCAGCGAAGCTCTTCTTGGAAGGGGAATCCACACACTCCCCAGTGGCATCGATGTGTGTGAGATAAACCTTTAAACAGTCATCAATACGGAGCAGCGGGCTAGGGATCAGATTGGCAGGTTGCACGTCGTCAAAGTCGCTGAAACTCTAGTTTCCTCTCCAATAGACAGTTGTTTCATATGAAAAAGGGTAATATGCATACTTGACTCTGCTGATGTCTACAGATGAGGAGTTCTGACGCACTGGGACACGCACAAAGGCGACCAGTACTCATTGCCTGAAAGTCACACGCTATCCTCACCCAGAGCTAAAGTGTGACATTTGGTGGCAGCGGTGGGATCCAGTGTGTTAAACAGTGAAAATGCTAATGTGCATAATATGATGAACAATGTAACGTGCACTCTAAATCAATCTCTCTCTCTCTCTCGCCCACCCCTCTCTCTCTCTATCTATCTATCTATCTGTCTATCTATCTATCTATCTATCTATCTATCTATCTATCTATCTATCTATCTATCTATCTATCTATCTATGTCTGCAGAACTCCATTCGACACAACCTGTCCCTCCACACGCGCTTCATCCGGGTGCAGAACGAAGGCACGGGCAAGTCCTCCTGGTGGATGCTCAACCCTGAGGGGGGCAAGATGGGCAAGGCCCCTCGCCGGCGAACAGTCTCCATGGACAACAGCACCAAGTACCTGAAGAGCAAGGGCCGGGTCAGCCGCAAGAGGGTGGGCAGGCCAGGGATTGGTTCTGGGTCTCAAGTGGGGCTCCAGGCTTCCCCTGAGCAGGGTAGCCCACCGGGGAAGGTTCTCCCAGGCAACGTAGGGGGAGCTGGGGTTGTGGAAGGAGAGTTTGACGCCTGGACGGAGCTCCACTCCCGGGCTAATTCGTCCACTTCGACCCTGAGCGGGCGATTGTCGCCCATCCTGGCCGAGGGCGAGCTGGAGGAGTCAGAGGAAGGCGGGCTGTCCTGCTCGGCCTCGCCCCACCTCTACCCCTCCCCCTCCTCCAGTGCCCGCTCCCCTGCCATGGGGGCTGCGGGAGGCCACTGTCCACCCGTGGAGCAGCTGCCCCAGCTGGCTAATCTCACCGGGGCGATCAGCCTGGAGGAGAGGCTCCTGGAGGAAAGCTACCACCATCATCATCCTCACCTGGCAGCGGGCCACAAACTCCCCCCGGTCTATCATTACAACCCTGGGGTTAAAGGTCAGGGGTCGTACTGCGGCGCGGTTTACAGCCAGGCTGGGATGGGCATGCTGCGCCACCACTCGCCCATGCAGACCATCCAGGAGAATAAGCCGGCTGGCTTCTGCGGCACCTTGCGGGCCTACTCAGGGACCAACGCCCTGCAGAGCCTGCTGACAGGAGGCCCCGGAGGGCCACAGCAGTACTGTGCCAAGGACATAATACTGGGCCAGGAGAGAGATGCCCACCCCATGATGGGGCCCTCCACGAACGGAGTGAGCTCCACCCATCACAGCCATCACTCCGGACACAACGGACATGCAGCACACAGTCACAATGGCAGCCACACAAACCACAACTCGGCTCACAGCCACAACGGCCACAACGGTCCTCAGAGTCGTAACCTCAACCCTGTGACCAACCACAACAACCACAACCACAACCACAACTCTCCTCATCTTGGCCACAACCTCAGTCAGAACCACAGCAACCACACAACACACACACCGACTCAAGCCCCAGCCCCAGCCCTGGCCCCACGCATCAGCAGTGGCCACCTCCAGCCTTACAGCCACAAAGCCCCCTATCTTTACAGCCCCCCGTCCCACGCCCACCTCCCCGCTTCCACCACCCTGCCACCCAACCCGGCCGGCATGCTGGGGATGCCCCAGGACTCCTGCCACCTGGCCACCGCCCCCCACCCCTCGCACCCCTGCCACAACACTTACCCCAGCCCCCAACACCAAGGAATGGGCAGTGGACTGTACCACCACCAACGGGGCATGGTGGGAGGCTGCACAGGAGGCAGCTACCATGGTAGCTCCTACCACCAGCCTCACCCCCACGAGAGACTACCAGCTGATCTGGATCTGGATATCTTCCACGGGAGCTTGGACTGCGACGTGGAGTCCATCCTCCTCCACGATATCATGGACTCCGGAGAGGAAATGGACTTCAACTTTGACAGCTCCCTGGCGCAGGGGTTGGGCATGGGGGTGGGCATGGGGATGGGGATGGGCATGAGTGGACTGGCAGGCCCTCAGCAAGCCCACAACAACCAGAGCTGGGTGCCCGGCTGAGACATTTCCCAGAGTGCTTCAGGGCAGGCCTCGGAAAAGACTCCACTACAGAGAGTGCTGCAGGCCAGCCCTCACTGCCCCTCAGATAGATAGGCTCCACCCCCTCCCCACTAACATGTTGGGGAGCACTGTGCTTAACTGTGTCATTCCTGGACTGAAAACAGAGGAGATGGGACAAACACTCAGTCACTCACTCCCCTATACCTTTCTATGTTGTGTTATAAAATGCCCCGGTCCTATCCCTCCCTGCCCGGACTCTCTCTGGAGATTGTAGCTGATGTCACATTGGTTTTTCTCACATCAGCTGTATACTGTGATGACAATCTCAACTGTGTTGTTGCCCAACCCTGTCCCTTTCTCATCTACTATCATGAGACCTGAACTCACCAAGCACTTTAAAACAAGTGGGTCAGACTCCACAGCTCACTCACATACAGACCTGGGTTCAAATACTATTCAAAATACTTTCCGACACTTTATCTGGGCTCGATTGAGTTTGCCTGGCGCAATGGAACCAATAGAATTGTCGCGAAAGTGCAAACCCTGCCTATCTTGCACTCCATGGCAGACTACAGCAAACGCTAAACGTATTTGAAATATCTCAAATGGTATTTGGACCCAGGTCTTGCCACGTACTGTAGCAGACAAATTCATGCAGAGTTTGGCTGTTTGCGAGGTGGGTACGGTATTTGACATATCATTTTGCTGAACAAATCAAGAAAGTGCAAGAATCCGGACCTGTAGATACATTTGTGGCATAGATTTATAATCGGGGTTGCTATGCTGCAATGTTTATAATGGGGGTTGCTATGCTGCAATGTTTACTGTCAGTGGGAAGCAGGGAAAATGTCATCAAAGATTTCTGATTGATTGGTTATTTGGCCTCTTTGTCTTTGGCTCGTATTAGGTTAAATCAAATGATACATTTTGGGACAGACCTACAATGATCTGTGCCTCCTCACTGACCTAATTGAAAACTATAATCTGGTGCTTTACCTTACTGTGCAAGTGAAAGTGTATGTTATATTAGTTGGTCGCATTATGTTCATTGTATTAATCTTTGGAATATTCAGAAGGCAAAATGGAAAATGGTGTATCACCTTGCCTCAACCAGGGTTTATTTTTTACTTTGTGGCGCCAGCTTTTCTCTTTACCTTTGCTTTCTCTGTCTCTGCCCCCCCCAGCCCCCACCACCACCAACAGAGACAAAGTGATCATCCCTCAGACCGACCCATTAAACTGTGCTTGATTGAAATTCAGCACCTTGCTTTTAATCTCCAAAGTGATGCTGCAGCCATGCATCACTATCGGGGATCTAAACGCCTCCCCTCCCATCCCTCCCTCTTTCTCTCTCTCACCCCTGCAGTTGTCGCTAACGTAAATGTGCTGTTCTGATCACCGTGATGAACACCCAGTCATCGTGGCCCGGAGGGAGACAACACCGTCCGTGTTTGTCTGTTTGCAAAGGACACCGATGGGGGGGGGGGACAAAAACAAAAACACACAAAATAAGTAAACGCAGGTTGATAGTAGGTCGACAGCAAGATAATCACATGATCATGTCCCTTTCCCCGTCCCTTCTGGGCGCGTGTGTCCTAAACGGGTAGTGTGTTTTGTGTCGTAAGTCATCAGCAATCGTTGTCATCATCTGTGTCTCGTGTTCCCTTGCACATGTTATGAGGTCGTCTTGGCTGTGTTTTGGGCCTTTTGGGAGTTTGAGCTGAGACTGGTTCTCTGATAGAAGGTACTGTACATATAGGCGGAGAGGGGTAGGAAAGACCGACGAAAACAATCAGCCAATCAGATTGGCATTCATCTCTGTCAGACAGGGTTGTTGTTCCTTCCTACCTTCCTTCCACACATGTCCACGCTCAGCGCGTTTCCTTTGTCGTCGTTCTCTCTTGTTGTCGTTGTAATGTTGACGTTCTGAAGGGACATACAGGGACAGGGTGTATATGGCATGGTGATGTGTGAAGGCGGACATCGGGATCCACACCCTATACGCTAGGCTACACCAGCCCCCATGAATTGGACCACGGTGTCTGTGTATATGTGGGGAGTCTCTTTACTGTAGCTCTAGCCACCATACAAAGCCTCGGGACAGGAGAGAGCCATGGGTCATGTTCATTAGGTCACACGCCGCACACCATTGCGAACCGCCTTAAAGCGCTTTGCAACGGAAACCGAAAATGTGTGTTTCTTATTGGACAAAGTCCAGGTTGTCCCACTCTGATTCAGTTAGTTTTTGTTCGTTTGATGCCTAAAGAACATGAACCGGCTCCCCTGTCTCCCTCAGTAGACACACTGCTGTGGACTGTACTGAATGCTTCTAACAGGAATGTCCTAAAATGTACACCGTACCGGGGATTTCCTAACATGTACACCGTACAAGGCGCATATCATTACAGCCAAAGGTCAAGTATGGCACAGACTAGCAGGACCTATCCTTCGAGATCAACATCCTTATTCTAGGATGTCGTCTCTTGTTCAATCTCAGTCTGTGAAGTATGTGTGGAAGGTCTTGGCGAAAGGACCCCTTGGTAGGGCTCTGTCATAGCCTGCGCTAAAAAGGTTTAGTGATGCCCCGATATTGGAAAATAGAGCTATATATAATGTCAAATGTTATCATACACATATTTATTTATGAAAGAGGTGGGTCTTTGTCACCCCTGAGTGTGGTAGTTTGTGAGCCAACTCCAATTTCCTTTGCATTTTTTTTGGTCTTTGTTTTTCCGCGTCACACTTCCTTTACAGTCGGGAAGGATTTTATTTTGTACAAAAATCTATATATTGAGGATATTGTATAATAGTTTTTAAACTCAAAAAGAAAATATTAATTTTGTTGTCTATTTCTTTTTTTAAGAGAATGTATCTTATCTGGTGACTGTTAAATAAATGAAATGAAAAGAAAGTATCTGTTTCATGCTCGTTCTACGCTTGTGTGGCTCCGTGCGAGGATTTGTCACAATTGTGGGATGACATTCCCATTGTCTTGTGCTGGTGTGTCCTCGAGTCCTTGTTCTTTCGTATACCTGTGTGAGCGAATGCGTGTGTTGTGTTGCATATGAATTTGTTCTTTCATTTGATATTATCCAAGGATAATCTGTCCAACAAGGTTCTCTTTTTGTACATACGGCACACACAGACTCACGTTGCTTCCAGAGTGTGTGTTTGTGAACGACTAGGTTTTTTTTGTTCGAAAGAGTCTATGCCTATGTTGATGGGTGTCAGTTTGTACGTGCATAAGGGAAATGGTGCGTGTGCGTCTGTGTGTGTTTGTGCATGTGTGCCCTTCGGTGTGAATGCGTGTACTTGCATGTTAGTGTGTCTCCTTCTGTATGTGCGAAAGCAAAAACGTGTGTGTCTGTGTGTGTGAGAGAGATATGGGGGCGGGGGGTGTGATGAGGGGGTGAGTGTCTAATAAGGCTTGTCATCCCCGCTGAAGCTGTAGGTTGGTCACAGCTGTCCCAGTCCCGTCGGAGGCGTTGTCACAGGAGGAGAGTGCTGCAGCGCAATACTGCCAGGCCCCATGGGAGCCTCCTCCACACACACACACACACACACACACACACACACACACACACACA
>NC_036845.1:16673100-16685582 GCF_002910315.2 Salvelinus sp. IW2-2015
CACACACACACACACACACACACACGCACTGCTATTTCTCGTCTCACGCAGGCTCTTGCAATTCCCCCTCGCAGGTGGCTGTGGCGTCGGTTCGTCTTCGCTGAGAGGAGAGAGAGTCTGGACTGAGGCGATAGACATCTCATTAGAATCTCCTACAGATCCACCGGCTAGCGGCCTGTCTTCCCTCTTACCGCCAGGAGAGTGTGTGTGTTTGTGTGTGTTGTGTGTGCATGCGTGTGTGCGTACATGCAAGAAAGAGAGAGAGAGAGAGGGAGAGAGAAAATGAGACAATGATAATGGCAATAATAGTTTTGATCCTTCAGGAGGCTCTCCCACAGGCAAACAGTATATTTCTCTCTCTCTCTCTCTCTCTCCCTCTCTCGCTCTCTCTCTCTCTCTCTCTCTCTCTCACACCACTGTTTCACTCTTAATGAATTCCGAACTCGTTAGTGCTGCAGCCCACAGCCCGTCTCTTCTTCTCTCCACCTCCTTCTGACACTGGCCTCAGATCTGTTTATCGTGTCTCTCACTGCCAGGGTATTTAATACGTGCCTGTATCAACTGTTCTCAGATCTCTTGCCATATACCTTTTAATCTGTTCCTGTATCAGACTGTACTCAGATCTGTTTTTATACCTTTCATAGCCAGGTCATTTAATCTTGGTCAATTATCAGACCGTTCTTGGATCTGTTCGTATACCTCTCACAGCCAGGCTTTTAGGCATTCAATCTCTGCACTCTTAGGGCTCTAATTTCGTCTGGCTCTAAGGAGTCAAATGCATGTTAGTTTGCAATTTTGTCATGTCAAAACTGGCGCACGGGCATTTTCCATATTAAAGCAACGCAATTAGAACAATTTGGACTGCAAACATGTTCAAAATATTTGGCAAATATTGGGCAGGCTATTTAAGGAACTAGGCTATAACGGACCAACATTCGAATTGGAGTTGATGACAATGCAATACATAAAAGACCATAAATACACAACTTGAAGAAACTACATATTTAGCCATGGAGCGCATTCTGATTGACCAGTGATGCGCCAAGCCTCGACACCCACAACTTGTTAATTCATCAAATAAATGTGAAAACAGGAGAAATATTTCTGACACACACCTCAACCTATCATGGTACCACTAGCGCTAAGAATGACCATTGCGTTAGTTTGGTTAAAATAGAGCCCTTATTAAAAAAAAAGGTGCGACATAGAACCAGAAAGGGTTCATCAGATGAAAAAAGGTCCCATGTAGAACCCTAAATCTCCACAAAGTACCATTTGAGAACCATTTTTCTAAGTGTGTTCATGTGCCACCCCTGTCCTCAGACCCAGATTCCCTTCTCCCTCTCTTTTCCCAGCCAACGCCATTTACACTTTGCTTATATCAGCACCCGCGCGCACACAGTCCCTCCCTCCCACTTACCCCTCTGACCCCTCTCTCTCTCCCCAAGCCCCAGCCGTGAGTTAGTAATCCTAGCCCCAGGCCAGCTCCCGAGCACTCTGCTAAAGATATTCCAGTGCGTAAGGAGTACTGCTGTCTGTGTGAGGCCTTGACCCCGTAGGTTTAGAGCCAACCACCCTACCCACGCTATCTCTCTCTCTGACTTAGGACTCTCACTCTCTCTACCTCTCTCTCCCTCCCTCCCTCTCTCTCTCACCGAGAACCTCCCCAGAGCACTCTCGCTCTCTCCCTTTAGTGGTAATTGCTCAGTGAGAGAAAAGAGAAAATCCGGCAGCTACTCTCAAGGTCGTCTCGCCGTGTGTGTGTGTGTGTGTGTGTGTGTGTGTGTGTGCTGTGTGTGCTGTGGTGTGTGTGTGTGTGTTGTGGTGTGTGTTGGTGTGTGGTGTGTGTGTGTGTGTGTGTGTGTGTGTGTTGTGTGTGGTGTGTGTGTGGTTGTGTTGTGTGTGTGTGGTGTGTGTGTAGAGAGATTGAGTGTCTGAGGAGAGACGAATGAGTGTCTGAGGGGAGACGAGATGAGTGTCTAGGGGAGGGGAGATGGACTCACTGCCAGATGTTGTGGTGTGGTGACCCTCTCTCTGGAGAACCAATCACGGGATCCCTCTGGGCCTAACCTCTAACACCACATTCTGTACTGAATGGTTATTGGTTAGCCTGTCGCAGCTCTCTCCCTATCCCATCCATTCTCAGTGACAAGTAATCATACACCTTGACTTATTCAACATTTTGTTGTGTTACAGCCTGAATTCAACACGGATTAAATAAAAATAAATTCTCACTCATCTACATACATACCTATAATGAAAAAGTGAAAATATGTTTTTAAAACGGTTTGCAAATGTATTGAAAATGTAATCATTTACATAAGTTAACATTTACATAACTATTCACACTCCTGAGTTAATACTTTGTAGAAGCACCTCTAGTGGTTAGAGCGTTGAGCCAGTAACTGAAAGGTTGCTGGATCGAATCCCCGAGCTGACAAGCTAAAAATCTGTTGTTCTGCCACTGAGCAAGGCAGTTAACCCACTGTTCCCCGGGCGCCGAAGACGTGGATGTCGATTATGGCAGCCGCTCTAAGATTCAGAGGGGTTGGGTTAAATGTGGAAGACACATTTCAGTTGAATGCATTCAGTTGTACAACTGACTAGGTATCCCCCTTTCCCTTTCCCTTTGGCAGTGATTACAGCTGTGAGTCTTTCTGGGTAAGTCATTAAAACCTTTCCACACCTGAATTGTGCAACATTTGCCTATTATTATTTTCAAAATTCTTCAAGCTCTGTCAAATTGATTGTTGATCATTGTACCCCTTTAGGTATCCCCAAAATCATTTAAAAAATGTAGAATAATAGTGAAGGCTTTAAAACTATGAATTAACAGATTTGGAATCATGTAGTAACCAAAAAAGTGTTAAACAAATCAAAATATATTTTATATTTGAGATTCTTCAAATAGCCACCCTTTGCCTTGATGACAGCTTTGCACACTCTTTGCATTCTCTCACCTGGAATGCTTCACCTGGAATGCTTTTCCAACGGTCTTGAAGGAGTTCCCACATATGCTGAGCACTTGTTGGCTGCTTTTTCTTCACTCTGCGGTCCGACTCATCCCAAACCATCTCAATTTGGTTGAGGTCGGGGGATTGTGGAGGCCTGGTCATCTGATGCAGCACTCCATCACTTTCCGTCTTGGTAAAATAGCCCTTACACAGCCTGGAGGTGTGTTGGGTCATTGTCCTGTTGAAAAACAAATGATAGTCCCACTAAGCCCAAACCAGATGGGATGGCATATCGCTGCAGTATGCTGTGGTAGCCATGCTGGTTAAGTGTGCCTTGAATTCTAAATAAATCACAGACACTGTCACCAGCAAAGCACCCCCACACCATCACTTCTCCTCCTCCATGCTTTACGGTGGGAAATTCACATGCGGAGATCATCATTTCGCCCACACCGCATCAAATCAAGTTTATTTTATATAGCCCTTCGTACATCAGCTAATATCTCGAAGTGCCCCAAACAGCAAGCAATGCAGGTGTAGAAGCACGGCGGCTAGGAAAAACGCATCTCACAAAGACACGGTGGTTGGAACCAAAAATCTGAAATTTGGACTCCAGACCAAAGGACACATTTCCACCGGTCTAATGTCCATTGCTCGTGTTTCTTGGTCCAAGCAAGTCTCTTCTTCTTATTGATGTCTTTGAGTAGTGGTTTCAGCAATTTGACCATGAAGGCCTTATTCACACAGTCTCCTCTGAACTTGTTGATGTTGAGATGTGTCTGTCACTTGAACTCTGTAAAACATTTATTTGAGCTTCAATTTCTGAGGCTGGTAACTCTAATGAACTTGTCCTCTGCAGCAGAGTTAATTTGCGGTCCTCATGAGATCCAGTTTCATCATAGCACTTGGTTTTTCCGACTGCACTACAAGAAACTTTCAAAGTTCTTGAAATGTTCTGTATTGACTGACCTTCATGTTTCAAAGTAATGATGAACTGTCGTTTCTCTTGGCTTATTTGAGTTGTTCTTGCCATAATATGGACTTGGTCTTTTACCAAATAGGGCTATCTGCTGTATACCCCCCCCTCGTCACAACGCAACTGATTGGCTCAAACGCATTAAGAATGAAAGAAATTCCACAAATGTACTTTTAAGAAGGCACACCTGTTAATTGAAATGCATTTCAGGTGACGACCTCATGAAGCTGGTTGAGAGAATGCCAAGAGTGTGCAAAGCTGTCATCAAGGCAAAGGGTGGCTATTTGAAGAATCTCAAATATAAAAGATATTTTGATTTGTTTAAGAGTTTTTTGGCTACTACATGATTCCATATGTGTTATTTCATAGTTTTGATGTCTTCACTATTATTCTACAACGTAGAAAATAGTAAAATAAAGAAAAACCCTTGAATGGGTAGGTGTGTCCAAACTTTTGATCGGTTGTCTATATATATATTTTTTTAACACATATGTAACACCTTATTTTTGTTGGCACAGAACTAACTCCAATCTTCCATCAATTTGTATGGGTTACATTTGGACGAGTCCCACACCTGTGGGGGTCGTAGAGCAAAATGGAATACACCATCATGTTTGTGAGAGTCTCTCCCTTCTACAGAGTGGTCATCTGCTACAGATGTTTTCGCGAGCAGACAGATTTTCGGGATGTCTCCAATTCTGTCAAACAGCACTGTAGCTCTGCCACTTTCCACCGCAGATGTGGATGGGCGACATAGGTTGATGCGGTGGATTGAGACCCAGCCCATGCAAAAATAGATATCTCTAGCTTAAACTGACGGATTTTGATGTTGCTTAGATTGACGCAGCGGTGAGTCAATTGACTCTAGGGGGTTAATACAGTTTTTCACAATTCCTGACATTTAATCCTAGTAAAAATTCCATGTCTTAGGTCAGTTAGGATCACCACTTTATTTTAAGAATGTGAAATGTCAGAATAATAGTAGAGACTTATTTTTTTCAGCTTTGTCACGATCGTTGGAATAAATGGACCAAGGCGCAGCGTGTGTAGAGTTCCACATGTTTATTAGATGAAACTCACAAAAAAACAATAAAGAGTAACGAAACGTGAAGCAAATGCAGTGCTCTCACAGGTACTACACAAAAACAAGATCCCACAAAAACCCAGTGGGAAAAGGCTGCCTAAATATGATCCCCAATCAGAGACAACGATAAACAGCTGCCTCTGATTGGGAACCATACCAGGCCAACATAGAAAACAAAAACACTTAGATAGGTCGGGGTGTGACTAGGGAGGTGTTCCTAACCAAGATAGAGAATAGAAAGGCTCTCTTTTGGTCAGGGCGTGACAAGCTTTTATTTCGTTCATCACATTCCAAGTGGGTCAGAAGTTTACATACACTCAATTAGTATTCTGTACCATTGCCTTTAAATTGCTTAACTTGGGTCAAACATTTTGGGTAGCCTTCCACAAGCTTCCCACAATAAGTTGGGTCAATTTTGTTCCATTCCTCCTGACAGAGCTGGTATAACTGAGTCAGGTTTGTAGGCCTCCTTGCTCGAACACGCTTTTTCAGTTCTGCCCACAAATTTTCTATAGGATTGAGGTCAGGGCTTTGTGATGGCCACTCCAATACCTTGACTGTGTTATCCTTAAGCCATTTTGCCACAACTTTGGAAGCATGCATGGGGTCATTGTCCATTTGGAAGACCCATTTACGACCAAGCTTTAACTTCCTGACTGATGTCTTGAGATGTTGCTTCAATATATCCACATAATTTTCGACCCTCGTGCTGCCATCTATTTTGTGAAGTGCACCAGTCCCTCCTGCAGCAAAGCACCCCCACAACATGATGCTGCCACCCCCGTGCTTCACGGTTGGGAATGGGTTTCTTCGGTCTGTGCATAGCTCTCCGCTCGTTTTCCCCAAACATAATGATGGTCATTATGGCCAAACAGTTCTATTTTTGTTTCATCAGACCAGAGACATTTGTAAAAAATGTAAAATCCAAAAGTACAATCTTTGTTCCCATGTGCCAGTTGCAAACCGTAGTCTGGCTTTTTATGCCGGTTTTGGAGCAGTGGCTTCTTCCTTGGCTGAGCGCCTTTCAGGTTATGTCTAAATAGGATCGTTTTACTGTGGATATAGATACTTTTGTACTGTTTCCTCCAGCATCTTCACAGGGTCCTTTGCTGTTGTTCTGGGATTGATTTGCACTTTTCGCACCAAAGTACGTTCATCTTAGGAGACAAGAACGCGTCTCCTTCCTGAGCGGTATGACGGCTGCGTGGTCCCATGGTGTTTATACTTGCATACTATTGTTGTTGTACAGATGAATTGTACCTTCAGAGATTTGGAAATTGCTCCCAAGGATGAACCAGACTTGTGGAGGTCTACAATTTTTTTCTGAGGTCTTTGGCTGATTTCTTTTGATTTTCCCATGATGTCATGCAAAGAGGCAATGAGTTTGAAGGTAGGCCTTGAATATTTGACAGGTAACCCCAATTGACTCAAATTATGTCAATTAGCCTATCAGAAGCTGGAATTTCCCAAGCTGTTTAATGGCAACAGTCAACTTAGTGTATGTAAACTCTGACCACTGGAATTGTGATACAAGTGAATATAAGTGAAATAATCTGTCTGTAAACAATTGTTGGAAAAATTACTACTTTGTGTCATGCACAAAGTAGAATGTCCTAACCGACTTGCCAAAACTTATAGTTTTGTGTTGAACCAGAAGTGTGTGGGCGTGGTTGAAAACAAGTTTTTAATGATATCCAAATCTAAGTGATGTAATTTCCCCGACTTCAACTGTAATGTAAGAATAAATAAAATATAAATAGTTCACTTGACATTAGGGGGTTTGTGGTGTAGGCAGGAAATCTAGATTGATCCATTTTAAATTCAGGTTGTACAAAAAATGTGGAAAAGTTCAGGGTGTGAATACATCATCTCCTGTTGGCCTGACCGGTAATGATTGAGCGACTGTTTCTCTCTCTCTCCACTTTTCCTCTTAATCAGTTTCTCACTCATAAGTGCTTGACAGCTCGTTCTTTCCATACCTCCCTTTTCCTCATATCTTCGCTCTCTCTTCCCTCGCCTTTCTCTCTCTTCTTTCTTCTTCTCTAGTCTTTCTCTCTCTCTCTTATCTCTCTCTCAGTTCTCTTTTTCTTCTCTCTTTATCTTCATACAGTCAGAGGAGTCTTCTTCTCATTCCACAACGGAGCCTCCAGGGAGAGGCAGGCCAACTGAGTAACATGTGTTTCCACAGCTGGGAGGCTCTCTCTTGGTGCCTAACAATCTGTCATTGGGAATGGAGACGCGGCACTCCTGGGGATGTACAGTAGTGTAAAGCAGCACCTAATACTGATACAGGGTCAATTTCATTACATCCACAGCACTCGTAGATGGTTAAGATTAGAGGAAATCTGATTCCTGATTGTAGTCAAGGGGGGTGGAACGTATGGAGTGTAAGAAGACGGCCCTAACCACGATTTGATCAGGGTAAGTATTTTGTTCATCATCACCTACTATTGGTTAAGGCCAGAGGTAATTCTTACTCTAGAAAGTGGTTAATGACAAAATTACGAGGAATGCTATCCAGATTTGGTTCATGGCTGTCTCGCATCTCCTTGTTCTCCTGGTTCATTGTCATGGCAAGCATGAAATAATTGGATGTTGGCTACTCGAGCTAACTATCTGTAAAGGGTACGGTTGTGGTGGTTGAGGTGGGTGGCTTTTGTGGAGGCGGGGCAGGGTGGTCATCCATCCAGGTGGGGTCGTGGTTCTTGTGGGACGAGGAGGGAACCAGTGTGAGTGTGAGGCTAGGAGGGTTGTGTGGGGAGAGCCCAGCCAGGAGGAGACAAGTCCAGTCAGCCAGAGCGCCAGTTCATCTCAGCCCTTTGCGAATATTGACCAGCTATATTGAGGGTTGCATGTGATTTAGATGAATTCTGTTGGGTGGCCATGCATGGCTCTCTTCTAATCTCCTCTCCTCGCTCTTCCTTGTTGACCTATTAATCCTCTCATTGTCTCCTCCTTTATCTGCCTGTTATTGACTCGATTAGAGGCGACCAAGGTTGGATGCCTGTATGTCAGTGCACTACTGGACGCGTCCAGTGGGGGTTAGGTATCAGAGAGGGTCAGGCAGAGATGTTGAGGGCCGGGGGGGGGGGGGGGGGGGGGGGGGGGGGGGGGGGGGGGGGGGGGGGGGGGGGGGGGTGTAGCTGGAGTAGAGAGAGAAGAGGAGAGGGAGCAAGGGAGAGAGAGGTCAAGGAGAGAGTAAAAGTAAGGGTTTCAAGTTGCTTGCTCTTTCCAACAATATGCTAGTAGTACTATAAAACATTACTTAAATGTGCAAGTAAAAAAGTACAGCGAAATAGAAATGAGAACCAGAGAAAGTAGTAAGCTATATACAGGATCAGTTCAAGGGTCAGTGCCAATACCAAATTTACAATGTGCAGGGATTTGGAGTGGTAGGGTTAGATTGTATAAGGGGTAAGTGACTAGGCAAGCGATAAACAGAGTAGCAGTAGCGTGTATGATCGATTGTGTGTGTGTGTGTGTGTGTGTGTGTGTGTGTGTGTGTGTGTGTGTGTGGTGTGTGTGTGTGTGTGTTGTGTGTGTGTGTGTGTGTGTGTGTGTGTGTGTGTGTGTTGTGTGTGTGTGTGTGTGTGTGTGTGTGTGGTGTGTGTGTGTGTGTGTGTGTGTGTGTGATGTGTGTGTGTGTGTGTGTGTGTGTGTGTGTGTGTCAGTTTGAGTGTGTGTGAGTGAGTGTGTAGAATGTGCATGGAGTGATTGTGTGAGTGTGCATAGAGACGGTGCAAAAATAAAAAATAAAATTGAAGGGTCAATGCAGATAGCCCATGTGGCCATTTTGTCAGCTATTTATCAGTCTTATGGCTTGAGGATGGAAGCTGTTCATGAGTCTGTTGGTGTCAGACTTGATGCTCCAGTACCGCTTGCCGTGTGGAAGCAGAAAGAAAAGTCTATGGCTTGGGTGGTGGTTCCTTTCACACCACCTGCTATAGAGAGAGGTACTGGGTGTCAGGGAGCTTGGCCCCAGTGACGCACCACCCTCTGTAGCGTCATGTGATCAGGGGTGGTGCAGTTGCCATACCAAGCAGTGATGCAGCAAGTCAAAATGCTCTCAATGGTGCAGCTGTAGAACCTTTTGAGTATTTGAGTGCCCATGCCAAATCTGTTCTGTCGCGCCGCCTTCACAACTGTTTGCGTATGCGTGGACCGTTTTAAGTCTTTAGTGATTTGGGAGGGAGGGAGTCAATGAACAGCATTCTCACATAGCTATTCCTCTTAGGTGGTTGAAGGCAGTTTGGAGTGCAATTGAGATTGCGTCATCTATGGATCTGTTGGGGTGGTATGCAAATTGGAGTGGGTCTAGGGTGTCTGGGATGATGGAGTTGATGTGTGCCATAAGCAGACTTCATGATTTGAGATGTGAGTGCTACAAGGCGGTAGTCATTGTGGCAGGTAGCCTTGGAGTTCTTGGGAACAGGAATGATGGTGGTCAGCTTGAGAAATGTGGGGATTACATACTGAAAGGTTGAAAATGACTGTGAATATGCCAGCCAGTTTTTCTGTGCATGCTCTGAGAATGCGCCCTGGAATACTGCCAGGCTCCGCGGCCTTACGAGTGTTGACCTGATTATAAACCTTCCTCGCGCCAGCCTCGGAGAGCGAGATCCCCCAGTCCCCTTGGTCAACGAGGGTCCTCGTGCACGGCTCTGTGTTGTTTTTGTCGAAGCGTGCATAAAAGGTGGTTAGCTCGTCGATGCTATTGGCGGTGTCCCAGAACATAATCCAGTCAGTGCTAGCAAAGCAGCCTCGTGGCATAGCTAGGGGCATGTGTCTTCAGAGGCATATTACCATCACTATGTCTCTGGGGAATATTTCTCTCTCTCTCTCTCTCCATCTCCATCACCCTCTCTCACCCCCCTCTATCTCTCTCCCTCATGTCTTTCTAGATGTCTTTACCATCAGCAATTTGGCTTGGCTGTCACTTGTTTCCTTGTTTTCTCCATTGGCTCGCACTCAAGTGGGAAATCACAAGTGTGTGTGAGGGTGTACTTGTGTGTGTACAGTAGAATTGAGAGTTTTGCACGGCTCAAATTGAGGCCCAGACTGTTGGTGTTTTTATTTCCTGTACTTTGAAAGGTCATCCATTGATTCTTCGTCCTTTTCAAGAGGATAAATTAATAGTTTATAAAAGAGTGACCCCCCCCCAAAAAGCTAGAGCCTATTACTGTTAGTCCATTGTATTTTTCTATATAGACATTTTGAATCGTAGTAGCTGTAGTAACTGTCTCCGCAATACACTGTCTCGCAAATGTCACATGGACAAAAATCCAGGAGTGTACTTCTCCACTCAACTCTTTTGTACTTTTCTTGAGATGACTAGTGAGGCTATACAGAGAAAGAGAGAAAGATAAGGGAGTCAGAGGAGAAAATGAGTTATTTATGCGCCCATGCATTTGTGTATATGTGCATGTAGTGTGAACGTACAAGTCTAAGTGGCTGGTGTTACACTCACATGTCCTTCTCTCTCGCACTCTCTCTGTCTCTCCCCCTTACTAGTCATAGAAAATAGTATTTTTGTATGCCTGTATGCATTGTGTAGAGCTACATCAGTGGAGGCTCCTCCTCCGAGGAAGGGGAGGACCATCCCACTCAGTGAATTTCAGAAAAATAACAATTGTGAAACATAAAAAAAAAAAAATCTGTCCTCCTTTTTGTTTGTTTACCTTTCACTTACTTAGTTAATGCAGCTAATATATTGATTCTACACGTACATTTGAATAAAAGAGATCAAAGTTCATTCAAGTTGCTTTTTTGTGAATTCTCCTGACGTAGAGTTGCATGAAATGTGTTTATAAAAGGCCACATTTTCCCCAGACCCTAAGGCTACTAAAAATGTTCTCCATGTGTGCAACTTCTGGAAGTGCCTCTGCTCTACTGCTCTGTGCCACCAGGCAAACGCAGTGATATGCAATGCTTTATTTTAACAGTGACTTTTTCCCCTCATGCCTTCTGGTACCTCAGAGCTCCCCAGGTCACCCTCCTCTCGCACTCACTTTTTGTTCCGGCACCTCCCGATTTACAAATTATGTTACATTGAGTGAATGGAAAATGAATGACAGTCATCCAATATGGTGTAGTAGAAATAAGTCATGCTCATTAACGCCATGCTCATAAAAAATATCGTCCTCCCTAATCTATAACGGCACCGACCGCCACTGACCTGCATGTACTGTGAATGTACAGTCTGAGTAGCCGTTATCTGTTATTGCTCCCCTACCCCCCTCACCTCCTTCTCCTCCCTCTCCCCTGTCTCTCTGTCTTTTTCGCTCTCTGTCGCACACACACACTCCCCCCTCTCACCCTCCCTCCCTCCTGGTTGTCGTCTGCCACTGTGTCGTGCTAACTCCTGACAGCATAGCCCAGTGAATAATTGAAGGCAGGGTTGTGAAAGTTTGATGCGTGGCTCACGGGCAGATTTAACCTGCAGGCTGAGCATGCCTTTGCCCATCAGCCAGCTCTCTCTCTCTCTCTCTCACACACACACACGCATGCACGCACACACACACAGTCTCTCCCTTTCTCTTTCTTTCTCTCTCTCTCTCCCTCCCTCACTCTCTCTCTATTTTGCCAAACAGCACTCTGTCTGTCCAATGGAAGACTCTCTGTACAGTAAAGTCACCGAAGAACGGGGAGATGACTGCAACAGCATAACGTAAAACATATGCAAGAGACAACCAGAATTACCTGTGATGACCGTCAATTGGCATAGCTTCTTTAGCGCAATGAGACAGTAGTGCAACTACCAAGGAATGCAACAGACCATAAACAAGGCTCCATTACATAAAGACAGGGAATACTTTGGGTCGTTCCACAATTCGTGTCTTTTGAGAAGTCATACTTGGTAAAAAAAAATTCTGATTTCACCTAATTTTAACATTGTCATAAAGTGCACATGTTCAACTTCCCAATCTCAAGGAGAAGACTATGGCCTATACCCGTTCGCTAGCGGAACCCTCGCCAACAGCAATGAAATTGCAGGGCGCAAAATCAATAACAGAAATCTCATAATTCAATTTTCTCAACATACAAGTATTAGACACCATTAACGATACAATTCTCGTTAATCCAACCACAGTGTCCGATTTCAAAAAAAACTTTTCGGCGAAAGCAGAACAATCATTATTTAGGTCAGAAACTAGTCACAGAAAGCTCAGCGATTTTCCACAAAGAGAGGAGTCACAAAAAGCTGAATATTGATAAATGAATCATAACCTTTGATATTCTTTTCGAGAGTGACACTCCGGAACAAATGTTAAACAATACATGTATATTTTTTTCGATAATTCATATTTATATCCAAACCATCAGTTTACATTTGCTTTGCTCCAAACATCGTGAATATTGCACAGAGCCACAATCATACAGAAATATCATAATAACATTGATAAAGATAACAAGTGTTAATTCACCAGATTTAAGATATGCCTTCTCTTAATGCAACCCTGTGGTCAGT
>NC_036845.1:16685766-16734430 GCF_002910315.2 Salvelinus sp. IW2-2015
TCCAAATACCTCCTTTTGTTAGCGCGTTTGGTAAACAAACCCAAACTCACGACGCGCGTGCGAGTCCAGCGGAAAGTACGGACGAAAAGTCCAAAAAGTTATATTACAGGTCGTAGAAACATGTCAAACGAAGTATAGAATCAATCTTTAGGATGTTTTTAACATAAATCTTCAATAATGTTCCAACCGGAGAATTCCTTTGTCTTCAGAAAAGCAAATGGAACAGAGCTCGCTCTCACGTGAACGAGCGTCACGAGCTCAAAGCATTCTGCCAGACCTCTGACTCATTCCCCTCTCATTCGGCCCCACTTCACAGTAGAAGCATCAGACAAGGTTCTAAAGACTGTTGGAAGTGCAACACCTTAGGAAGTGCAACATGACCCATATCCCACTGTATCTTCAATAGGGAATGAGTTGAAAAACGACCAACCTCAGATTTCCCACTTCCTGGTTTTTCTCAGGTTTTTGCTTGCCATATGAGTTCTGTTATACTCACAGACAGCATTCAAACAGTTTTAGAAACTTCAGAGTGTTTTCTATCCAAATCTACTAATCATATGCATATATTAGCAACTGGGACAGAGTAGCAGGCAGTTTACTCTGGGCACGCTTTTCATCCAAATGTGAAAATGCTGCAGGGTTGACAATTTCATCTTAAATCAGACATAAATCCCCTTGTGACAGGGGGAATGGAATCTTGTTGTGTTCAACAGGGAGTGGCAATTGAATGCCAGCAAAAATAATGATAATTGCTAAAACATTTCTAGCATGTCTATCTATGGGTAACAGGGTTAACATGTTATGCTCAACCTTCTTAGTTTTCCACCACAAAACACCAGAAAAGTGTCCAAAAGAGTAGAACCAGCTCACCTGGTTTAACTCTATGATTTGACTATTAGATGTTCAATGTTTCTTTTGAAAAAAATATTCAAAAAAGAGCA
This sequence comes from Salvelinus sp. IW2-2015, assembly GCF_002910315.2. NCBI lineage: Eukaryota > Metazoa > Chordata > Actinopteri > Salmoniformes > Salmonidae > Salvelinus > Salvelinus sp. IW2-2015. Next base: position 16,686,708 of record NC_036845.1, read on the forward strand.
GTTTCACCATTTTAAAACTAGAGTTCAGTTCATGTAACAGGGTTGACCTTAAAACGAGGGACAGACGTAAATGAATCACTTATCACATGAAAAAATTATCCTCAGAAATAACTGAGGATTATTACACAACATTGCAACAAAATATCTAGGGCTTTACAATTATGGTGAAACTTGGAGAAAGTTTTGAATTAAGTATTTATGCTGCTGTGGCAGTGCTGTTGATATTTAAACTAGGTAGCTACACACACTCGGCCGGTGACCCCATCTCTCCAGTCATGCATGTTTGAATACCGGGAGCGCACACTCGGTACAGGGAAGATCAACAGGCGTAATCAACAGATGGCAATGACCTGCAGGCAGTGGGTTCCGAACAAAACATGTATAAAAATATCAGGGATCAAGGTAAGACCCAGATGCAGACTGTCGAAGTAACAATGTTTATTGTGGCAACAAGGTCAGGCAAAGACAGGTCAAGGCAGGCAGGGGTCGAAAATCCAGGGTACGGCAACGGTACAGGACGGCAGGCGGACTCAAGGTCAGGGGCAGGCAGTGTTCAGTAATTCAGAGGTGGAGCAAAGGTACAGGACGGCAGGCAGGCTCAGGCAGAGAGGTCAGGCGGGCGGGTACAGGGTCCGGACAGGCAAAGGTCAAAAACCAGGAGGCCGAGGAAAGCGAGGCTGGGAACCGATAGGCGCTGACAGGAAAACCGCTGGTAAGCGTGAACGAACAAGACGAACTGGCAACAAACAGACAGAGAACACAGGTATAAATACACAGGGGATAACTGGAGGAGGTGGAGACAAGCACAAGGACAGGTGAAACAGATCAGGGTGTGACAAAAAATATATTTTGGGGGAAATTATACCACCACCCAATAGTTGTCACACCCTGACCATAGAGAGCTTTTTATGTCTCTATTTTGGTTTGGTCAGGGTGTGATCTGGGTGTTTTCTATCCAATACGAATAATAATATGCATATATTAGCAACTGGGACTGAGGAGCAGGCAGTTTACTATGGGCACCTCTGTGCACCTTTCATCCAAGCTACTCAATACTGCCCCTGTAGCCATAAGAAGTTAAAGGGATACTTCAGGATTTAGGCAATGAGGTGATTTATGATGGACACAGAGACATAAAATGGTATCCACAAATTCATCTGACTCTGGGGGAGAAAATTAAGGGCCTCATTGCCAAAATCCATAAGTATCTCTTTAATATAGACCTTCCACTTCTAGGAAGATTTTAATTAACTGGCTAAAAATGGGGGCCTCAAATGACAAAAAAAATGAAGAAAAAAAAGGTTTAAAAAAATGAAAAAAAAATAAAATGGGCCGGTGTGGTGACCTGAAGGAAAAAAATGGGCCTGTGTGTTTGAAATGCCAGGGCCGATTTTTGGTCTCAGTCCGCCCATTTCTACGTGTGTGCAACAAACATCCATGCTGAAGGTCTAAAGCTCTCCCCTCTCTCTCTCTCTCTCTCTCTCTCTCTATCTCTCTCTGTCTTTCTCTTTCTCCCATCTCCCCCCTCCTCTCTCTGTCTTTCTCTCTCTCCCACTCCCCCCCCCTCTCTCTCCTCCCCCTCTCTTCTTCCTCTCTCTCTCTCCTCCCCCCTCTCTCTGTTCTCTCTCTCTTTCTGTGTCCCTGTCTCTCTGTTGATTCCCCGCTGCTATGTGTGGATGTGTCATAAGGAGACATCAGGACCCCGTCTGTTGATTTATCATGAGATGACTTTTAATATCATTTACTGTGACACAGGAGTCTGCATCTCAAATAAGCCTACAGGCGACTTTGTGTCTCTCTCTCTGTGTGTGTGTGTGTGTTTTGTGTGTGTTGTTGTGTGTGTGTGTGTGTGTGTGTGTGTGTGTTGTTGTTGTGTGTGTGTGTGTGTGTGTGTGTGGCATGGGGATGTCATGGTGTGTATTTGTTGGAAGATGTGGGGTTGTGCATGTGTGGGGGTGTGAAGGGTTGAGAATATACAGGTGAGGAAGGGGACTATGTGTGGGACTGGTATGATATGCCTGTAGGCCTAAGAGTGAGTAGTCATGGGGAACGCAAGCTATAAGGTTGATATCAATATGTAAAGCAATATAAGGTGTATGGTGGAGTCTGTCTGTCCGTCCGTCCGTCCGTCTGTCTATAAATAATGATGGCGCATCCCCATACTTGTATATGTTTGCAATATATGTCAAGGTGGCTGTCAATCTACATCATAAAGTAAATGCCTTTTCACTTTTCAATTTGTCTCAAACCCATCCAGCATTTCCTTGAGATGTCACAACGACATTGTTCTCAGACTATAAAAACATAATTTGACACATCTTCACACACGTCAATGTCATCTTTTTCTGCGTGCTTATGATCTATTAGAGTCTTTGATTTAACGGCGAGGAATAGGTGGGTGGATGGAGCAGGAAGGGAGTGCAGGAAGTGGGATTTCATTTGGCTATAATCTAATTTGCTTTGATTAAACACGTATGCAAATCCCTCTTAGCATGGGGATCAGCAAGACGAAGAGACACATTTCTCTCTCGCCGTCTCCCCTTCACACTCCTCCATTAAAGCCCTCCTCCCCCCTCGTTGCCCTAACCACTAAATTAAGACTTGTGTGAATTGGAGCTGAGACCCTATCATGCTGATACTGTAGCTGCTGTATAGATACAGTAGATATATGGAGGTGACATTTGACCTTAGACACATCACACAGGGTGTGATGTCACTCCTGCTGGCGACATACTGTACAGCCCTCAGTTCTGATGTGGTTTGATTTGAAATGTGTAGTGTAGAGGGCATGTGTGTGTGTGTCCACAACGGTGCGTCAGGGTTTGTGTGTGTGCTCATGCTGTCTGAGAGTGACTTTGCCAAGACTCACATGTCTCCTCGAGGTTGATACTCCCTTCAGCTGCCCACTGCTGAAGGTCATTCTGCCATCTTCCTGGTCTCTCTCTTTCTCTCAGGGCCGTGAACAGACCTTTCAGGGGGCATGTGCTCAAAATGAGAAAAAAAAGGGCACCCCTCCCCCTGCTTTTTTACAAACTTTCATAATTCATATCTCGAAATTCATAAAATGCCAAATGCCTCTGTAGCGAGCAGAGCATAAGCCTATTTATTTCTGCAACGACACACTCACTTATCATCACAAATTGTAAGCAAACGAGTTACGGTGCCTCCTAAAGACATGATTGACATTGGGAAAAGAGGGTGGGTTATCAGGTGATCGTTGATGGTTGATTTAAATCTGCTAGTTAGCTAGCTCAGTTTCGTTTACTATCTGCTGCGCATATCAGCCAACCAGACCGAATATTAATGATGTATAGATACAGTTAAATCAAGTGTTTATCGAATATTATGCTGCTGTGGAAGTACTGCTGATATTTCAACTAGGTAGCTACACACACTCGGCCGGTGACCCCATCTCTCCAGTCATGCATGTTTGAATACCGGGAGCACACACTCGATACAGGGAAGATCAACAGGCGTAACCAACAGATGGCAATGACTTGCAGTGGGTTCCCAACAACAATGACAAAAAATGTATACAAAAAATATATTTGAGGGGGAAATTATACCACCACCCAATAGGGCACTTTGGAGACTTAAAGGGCAAAGGGGCTTTTGCTCTGCACAGATAGAACCCTATCTGTGCATGTGCCTTCTCTCTCTCTACCCCTCTCTCTACCTCTACCTCTCTCTCTCCGAGTGTCTCAGTGACCACTGCCCCAGGCCACTGACAACCTTCATCTGGAGAAACAATAGTGGACAAGCTCCCTGTGCTGTAGCACAGGCTGTGTGGAGGAGGCCAGCAGGGGTACAGTATGTGTGTGTGCGTCTGTCTGTCTTTCTGTCTGTCTGTGTCAATCTGTACAATTTTCTTCATGTCTGAGTGCCTCTGTTGGTCTCCTCTCTCTCTTCTCTCCCTCGGTGAGTATGCAGTAATGAACTATGCCCAGCTCCTCTCTCTCCCTCTCTCGCTTCTTCTCTCTCCTCTCCTCCCTCTTTCGCTCTCTCCTCCCGCTCTCCCAGCCCCAGCCAGCCTGTTCTTCAGTGTTACATAACCACAGACAGATGCTGAATCATCAGCTGCCCCTTGGCAGTCTCTCTGCCCAGAGGGTGCCAGGAGGAGACTGCCTGCCTCTACCCCCCTACACAAACACACACGCATGCATGCACACCCGCACACACACTAACACACAAACACACACCATGAACTAATTCACGTTAGCCCAGACACACACACACATGCTCCACGATGGAACTGTAGTGAGAAGGGAGATGGATGAAGCCTATTTAATGTGTTTCCATGAAAAGCGAGAGAAAGGGAGGGAGAGGGGGAGAGACAGATCCCTCAGCTGTCTGGTGGGTTTTGATGTGGTGAAAAAAGGGGTTTTCATGTTCCTCAACTATGAAGATGAATTGCTTTTGAAGTGTGTTAGCTAGTTCGTTAGCGTCAGTTGGATTAATTTGCTCTCGCCTTTTCCCTTCTCGTTTGATCTACTTGGAGGTTTGTGTTTGAATCACGCTGCTCATACTTTTGTCTAAAATGGTATTCAAAAGGTTTTATGGTCAACTTGAAGGCCTGGCACCTATCATCTCTTAGAGGAGTAACAACTCATTCTGAAGTAATGGTAACAAGACCAAAATAATGGTGACAATTAATACTAAAATAATGGTAACCCCTAATAATAATGTTAACTGTTAAGGAAATAATTATAACAACTAACAGAGGTGTCATGCCCATAGTGCCCACAAGGGTTTGATTTGATTTGCAGGAGGTATGTTTGTAAATAGATGTTATCATGCTATGTAGCCTATTGATTCCTTCTTGATGAATAAATAAAACAATAATGTTTTTGTTGTTTGTCTGTAATACTAGCCACCAAGCAATGATATGACGTTGGCTTTAGCTAGACACCTACTGTGGATAGCTAGCCACCTACCCCCAATCTGATCACGACTCCATTTTGCTCCTCCCTCTCCTATAGGCAGAAACTCAAACAGGGAGTACCCGTGCTAAGGTCTATTCAACGCTGGTCTGACAAATCGTAATCCATGCTTCGAGATTGTTTTGATCACGCGGACTGGGATATGTTCCGGGTAGCCTCTGAGAATAACATTGACGAATACACGGATACGGTGACTGAGTTCATCAGGAAGTGTATAGGAGATGTTGTACCCACAGTGACTATTATAACCTACCCAAACCAGAAACCTTGGATAGATGGCACCATTCGTGCAAAACTGAAAGTGCGAACCACCGCATTTAACCATGGCAAGGTGACTGGGAATATGGCCGAACAGTGTAGTTATTCCCTCCGTAAGGCAATCAAACCGGCAAAAAGTCAGTATAGAGACAAAGTGGAGTCACAATTCAACGGCTCAGACACGAGACGTATGTGGCAGGGTTTACAGACAATCACGGACTACAAAGGGAAAACCATCCACGTCGCGGACACCGACGTCTTGCTTCCGGACAAGCTAAACACTTTCTTCGCCAGCTTTGAGGATAACACAGTGCCACTGACACGGCCCGCTACCAAGGACTGTGGGCTCTCCTTCTCCGTGGCCGACGTGAGTAAGACATTTAAGCGTGTTAACCGTTGCAAGGCTGCAGACCCAGACGGCCTAGGCGCATCCTCAGAGCATGCGCAGGCCAGCTGGCTGGAGTGTTTACGGACATATTCAGTCTCTCCCTATCACAGTCTGCTGTCCCCTCTTGTTTCAAGATGTCCACCATTGTTCCTGTAACCAAGAAAGCAAACGTAACTGAACTAAATATCGCCCAGTGGCACTCACTTCTGTCATCATGAAGTGCTTTGAGAGGCTAGTTATGGATCATATCACCTCTACCTTACCTGACACCCTAGACCCACTTCAATTTGCTTACCGCCCCAATAGATCCACAGACGATGCAATCGCCATCGCACTGCACACTGCCCTATCCCATCTGGACAAGAGGAATACCTATGTAAGAATGCTGTTCATTGACTATAGCTCAGCATTCAACACCATAGTACCATCCAAGCTCATCATTAGGCTCGGGGCCCTGGGTCTGAACCCCGCCCTGTGCAACTGGGTCCTGGACTTCCTGACGAGCCGCCCCCAGGTGGTGAAGGTAGGAAACAACACCTCCACTTCACTGATCCTCAACACAGGGGCCCCACAAGGGTACGTGCTCAGCCCCCTCCTGTACTCCCTGTTTACCCATGACTGTGTGGCCACACACGACTTCAACGCAATCATCAAGTTTGCAGACGACTGATTACCAAAAATGACGAGACAGCCTACAGGGAGGAGGTGAGGGCCCTGGGAGAGTGGTTTTTTACCCAATAAATTCAGGAAGGTTATGCATATGGATTGGTGGTATTTTACCAAAAAATTACTGGGAGGTTATACATATGGAGTGTGCGACTCTCTTTGTTTTTATAGCTTACAGTTTATTCTCCATTAGTCAGCACCTCTACACTAAATAATTGTCTCTGGGTGTGCACCAGCTCATGCTTTTTATTAGTCAATGTCACTCCAACATTGCTCTATCTAATATTTACATATTTCTTAATTCCATTATTTTACTTTTAGATTTGTGTGTGATGTTGTGAATACTACTGCACTGTTGGAGCTAGGAACACAAGCATTTCGCTACACCCGCAATAACATCTGCTAAATATGTGTATGCGACCAATATGATTTGATTTGCCAAAGAAAACAATACGAAGGCAGACATTTACCAGTATAAATACTTAACATTTTTATCAGCAAACTCATACTTTCTCATCTTTTGGTTGCTAGAGGCACGGCCCAGTCATTTGTTCAATTAGTTCGATATTTATGGAAGCGACGCAGTCATTCTTTCTTCATGTTCCTTTGCCATGCTCAGTGGCAACGTTCTTATCCCTTGCTTGCTGCTACCTAGCCAACTAGCGACAGCTACACAGCCACGAACTCTGCAGCCAGAATAACAGCAAAGTTTATTCTGATCACATTGCATATCAAACACTAGGCTAAAAGCGAGCGAAATAGCTTGTTGCTAGCAAACGTGCCAATATGACAACTGAATTCAAAAACATCAATTGCTGAAAACAACTGGTCAATCTAGAAACATGGGAGGATTTGACAGCATAGCGCCACCTGAGTCATGACTGCACTGCAACAGTAGGGACCAGAGAAATTCATGTTCATCACTCACCACGTTAGGTCATCAGCTGCTCCAAAAAAAGATGTCTCTGCAAAAACAAATCAATGCTGGCTAGCTAAGTTTTTCTTCATTGGGCCTGTGTTTACGATTTAGGTTTGTGTGGTTGTTGGTTTAGCTTTCAGTAACTTTGTAGCAAATCAAATCAAATTGTATTTGTCACATGCGCCAAATACAACAGGTGTAGTAGACCTTACAGTGAAATGCTTACTTACAAGCCCTTAACCAACAATGCAGTTTTAAGAAATAAAAGTGTTAAGAAAGTATTTACAAAAAAAAACTGCAGTAAAAAATATCCAAAATATAATTAAAAATAATTAAGGACCAACAGTAAAATAACAGTAGCGAGGCTATATACAGGGGGTACTGGTACAGAGTCAATGTGCGGGGGCACTGGTTAGTCGAGGTAATTGAGGTAATATGTACATGTAGGTAGAGGTAAAATGACTGATTGCAAGGTGTCCCGATATCTTTTCCAACTGTCCCGTTATCTGGTTTTAATGTCCAGTCTATCATGCCCTTCTAGCCAATCAGAAACGAGTATTCAACAATGAATATGCCTGCCTATTCTTGAATCTTGTGTGAAAGAGCAAAACAATAATTATCCTCCTCCTTCTCTCTGTCTTTCTCACTCACCTGTTTCAATCTCACCTCTCTCTGTCCCACAGCATGGGTGACTCAGTTCGTCTCTAGATTCTATAACAATGGCAACTATGTTCTCCACCTCCATCTTATACTTATCTGTTCTGTGTCTGTGTCACACTTACACAATGCTCATTTGTTGAATGCTAGGGAATTTCACAAACACATCTCCACACTCCATCCACCATTTCCCTCTCTGCCTTCTCTTCTTTCTCTCACTCTCCAGTTTCCCTCCATCTCGTTTCCTTCCTCTCATTCTCTCTCATCAGACGGAGGTAAGAATAGAACAGGGGAAGCCCTCTCACCTCTCCCTGCACATTGCCAAATTAGCATATTCATGAGAGACAACATTAATTATACATGAGATCCGGAGGGGAAACAGAGAGGCAGAAAATGAGGCATATATAACACACACACACACACACGGGAGAGTACAGACGGAACCAATGTGACACACACACATGCATATAATTGGTATGAGAGAATGAAAGATATTGACAGAACGCAGGAGAGAGGTACAGTACTGGTATACACAAAATGAAGGAGAGAGAGAAAACACTCAAATAGAGAATGGGAAATTGTAAAATGCATTGCTTTTACATAAAATTCTTCAACTTGCATCATTTTATAGTAGTGTATTTAGTCAAAAAGCATGGGGAGTCGACTGTAAAAGGCAATAAAAGTATCACCATAAAGCAAGGATATTAAAATCGTTATGACATACAACATGACGTCTGATCTGACAGATCAGAGTGACTCATGGGATGGGCAGGGCTCTAAATTGACTGTTTTCATTGGTAATTGTGATTTTTCAACCAAATATTGGGATTTTACTTATAGATATAGATCAAAACACTTGGGTGAACTGTTGTAGTCATATAAATATAATAATTACTCTCATTTTATGGTTGGTGTTGTTTGGTATGACAACAAATAAAAAAGCCAGGTAGGAGGGCTGGAAACAAAGTTTTGAGTAGGCTATCTGATTCAGAACATGCTGTTGCACAAACAACATGCTGATCTATACCATCACTGGTAGCATACATGTATACAGTTGAAGTCGGAAGTTTACATAGACCTCAGCCCAATACATTTAAACTCAGTTTTTCACAGTTCCTGACATTTAATCCTAGAAAAAAAATCCCCGTCTTAGGTCAGTTAGATCACCACTTTATTTTAAGAATGTTAAATGTCAGAATAATAGTAAAGAGAATGATTTATTTCAGCTTTTATTTCTTTCATCACATTCCCAGTGGGTCAGAAGTTTACATACACTCAATTAGTATTTGGTAGCATTGCCTTTAAATTGTTTAACTTCGGTCAAATATTTCGGGTAGCCTTCCACAAGCTTCCCACAATAAGTTGTGTGAATTTTGGCCCATTCCTCCCGACAGAGTTTGTGTAACTGAGTCAGGTTTGTAGGCCTCCTTGCTCGAACACACTATTTCAGTCTCTGCCCACAAATGTCTATAGGATTGAGGTCAGGGCTTTTGTGATGGCCACTCCAATACCTTGACTTTGTTGTCCTTATGCCATTTTGCCACAACTTTGGAAGTATGCTTGGGGTCATTGTCCATTTGGAAGACCATTTGGCGACAGCTTTAACTTCTTGACTGATGTCTTGAGATGTTGCTTCAATATATACACATAGTTTTCTACCTCATGTGCCATCTATTTTGTGAGTGCACCAGTCCCTCCTGCAGCAAAGCACCCCACACCATGATGATGCATTGTTCACGGTTGGGATGGTGTTCCCCTTTTTCCTCCAAACATAACAATGGTCATTATGGCCAAACGGTTCTAGATTTGTTTCATCAGACCAGAGGACATTTCTCAACAAGTACAATCTTTGTTCCCATGTGCAGTTGCAAACCGTAGTCTGGCTTTTTTATGGCGGTTTTGGAGCGGTGGCTTCTTCCTTGCTGAGCGGCCTTTCAGGTTATGTCGATATAGAACTCGTTTTCTGTGGATAAAGATACTTTTGTACCTGTCTCCTCCAGCATCTTCACAAGGTCCTTTGCTGTTGTTATGAGATTGATTTGCACTTTTCGCCACAAAGTACGTTCATCTCTAGGAGACAGAACGCGTTTCCTTCCTGAGCGGTATGACGGCTGCGTGGTCCCATGGTGTTTATACTTGCGTACTATTGTTTGTACAGATGAACTTGGTACCTTCAGAAGCTTCTAAAGCCATGACAATTTTCTGCAATTTTCCAAGCTGTTTAAAGGCACAGTCAACTTAGTGTATGTAAACCTCTGACCCACTGGAATTGTAATATAGTGAATTATAACAATTGTTGGAAAAATACTTGTGTCATGCACAAAGTAGATGTCCTAACCGACTTGCCAAAACTATAGTTTGTTAACAAGAAATGTGTGGAGTGGTTGAAAAACAAGTTTTAATGACTCCAACCTAAGTGTATGTAAACTTTCCTGCTGGTTACCCACCCCACCGGCCAAGAGCTATGCACCCCCCCCCCCCCCCTCCCGCAGCTAATTGCCCGAGCCTCCCCATGTTCTCCTTCACCCAAATCCGGATTTAGCAGATGTTATGAAAGAGCTGCAAAACCTGGACCCATACAAATCAGCTGGGCTAGACAATCTGGACCCTCTCTTTCTAAAACTTTCTGCAGCCATTGTTGCAACCCTATTACCAGTCTGTTCAACCTCTCTTTCGTATCGTCCGAGATCCCTAAAGATTGGAAAGCTGCCATGGTCATCCCCCTCTTCAAAGGGTGTGACGCTCTAGACCCAAACTGTTATAGACATATATCCAAGTTAATAAACAGATCACTGACCATTTCCACCGTACCTTCTCCGCTGTGCAATCCGGTTTCCGAGCTGGTCACGGGTGCACCTCAGCCACGCTCAAGGTACAAAACGATATCATAACCGCCATCAATAAAAGACAGTACTGTGCAGCCGTCTTCATCGACCTGGCCAAGGCTTTCGACTCTGTCAATCACCGTATTCTTATCGGCAGGCTCAATAGCCCTGGTTTCTCAAATGACTGCCTCGCCTGGTTCACCAATTACTTTGCAGACAAAGTTCAGTGTGTAAAATCGGAGGGCCTGTTGTCCGGACCTCTGGCAGTCTCTATGGGGGTACCACAGGGTTCAATTCTCGGGCCGACTCTTTTCTCTGTATATATATCAATGATGTCGCTCTTTCTGCGGGTGATTCTCTGATCCACCTCTACGCAGACGACACCATTCTGTATACATCTGGTCCTTCTTTGGACACTGTGTTAACTAACCTCCAAACGAGCTTCAATGCCATAAAACACTCCTTCCGTGGCTTCCAACTACTCTTAAACGCTAGTAAAACCAAATGCATGCTTTTCAACCGTTCGCTGCCCGCACCCGCCCGCCCGACTAGCATCACTACCCTGGACGGTTCTGACCTAGAATATGTGGACAACTACAAATACCTAGATGTCTGGCTAGACTGTAAACTCTCCTTCCAGACTCATATTTAACATCTCCAATCCAAAATTAAATCTAGAATCGGCTTTCTATTTCGCAACAAAGCCTCCTTCACTCACGCCGCAAAACTTACCCTAGTAAAACTGACTATCCTACCGATCCTCGACTTCGGCGATGTCATCTACAAAATAGCTTTCAATACTCTACTCAGCAAACTGGATGCAGTCTATCACAGTGCCATCCGTTTTGTTACCAAAGCCCCTTATACCACCCACCACTGCGACCTGTATGCTCTAGTCGGCTGGCCCTCGCTACATATTCGTTGCCAGACACACTGGCTCCAGGTCATCTATAAGTCTTTGCTAGGTAAAGCTCTGCCTTATCTCAGCTCACTGGTCACGATAACAACACCCACCCGTAGCACGCGCTCCAGCAGGTATATCTCACTGGTCATCCCCAAAGCCAACACCTCCTTTGGCCGCCTTTCCCTTTCCTTTTCTCTGCTGCCAGTGACGAGAACGAATTGCAAAAATCGCTGAAGCTGGAGACTTAAATTTTCCTCACTAACTTTTAACATCAGCTATCTGAGCAGCTAACCGATCGCTGCAGCTGTACATAATCCAGCTGTAAATAGCCCACCCAATCTACCTACCTCATCCCCATATTGTTTTTATTTACTTTTCTGCACTTTTGCACACCAGTATCTCTACTTGCACATCATCATCTGCTCATTTATCACTCCAGTGTTAATCTGCTAAATTGTAATTACTTCGCTAATATGGCCTATTTATTGCCTTCCTCCTCACGCCATTTGCACACACTGAAAATAGACTTTCCTTTTTTATATTGTGTTATTGACTGTACGCTTGTTTATTCCATGTGTAACTCTGTGTTGTTGTTTGTGTCGCACTGCTTTGCTTTATTTTGGCCAGGTCGCAGTTGTAAATGAGAACTTGTTCTCAACTAGCTTACCTGGTTAAATAAAGGTGAAATAAAATAAATTTAAAAAAAACTTCCGACTTCAACTGTACATATTAGAGCTAACGTTTGCTTTGTCATAGCTAGTGCATTAAGCTTCCTAACTAACTTGGGTTTTGCAGAGAGAGCGAGATACAGAAACTGATAGTATAGTAGAGAAAACCTCTGGATTCATATTTAGAAGCGGCGTGGAAAGCAGAATTGTCCTTGTTTTGTAAGAATCTGTGTTGAGTGCATGAATTGGCAGCATGCTGAGAGAATAAACAGCATGGAGGAACTGTGTGCTGCCTGCTTGAGTGACAGAGGGCAGGTCTTGGTGTGTGTGGCCCGGGAACTGTAAGCAAGCAGCCGCGGATGGAGAAAGAGGACTCTATGGCACTTGGAGGCTGAGGCAAAGCGAAGCCTTATCATTACAAAAATGATTATCTGGGTGCTCCCAAAATCCAGTTCGCACAGCAAAATATTAGGGAGCATATGCCACCAAAATGGTCGACACTTTAGAGCCCTGGGAGAGGGACATGCTGGGTAATGTGTGATGGCGGTGGCAGGTGGCTGAGTAAGTCGTCCAGTGTAGGCTGGTGTCACTTGAAATCAGAGGACAGGCTCATTGTAATGGTTGGAATGGAATTAATGGTTGGTACCGTTCCATTTATTCCCATTGAGCTCATCTTCTGATTTCTCCATCCACCAGTCTCCACTGGAAGCATCAGTATGATCCAATCAAAGACAACTGAAGCTACCTATCGGACTATCAGAGAGCTTCCGGTAAACCCCCTTAGCCAGCCCGGTAAACCCCTTAGGACTACTGAAGACCTCATCCACCTCTCTACTTCATTTCCCTCCTCATCCCCCTCTACTTCATTGCTCTCTCCATCCCCCCATTCAACCCACCTCCTCATTTCCCCCTCTTTATCCCTCTCCGATTTGATTCACAAAATCATTACCAAGTATCACCACAGTGGAGTACCACATAAAGCATTCATAGCTGCACTAGAAGAGACCCTTGGCAGTGGTTACAGTGTAAACATTCATATACGGTGCTGTACACTTTTTTTCTTGACTAGTATTGCTGTAAATGGATGGTTAGCTAAGAATGTAATTACTTAATTTTGGATTAGACTCCACTGCTTGAGCCATCAATGCCATAATGAGACATAAACTGGACATACTATACAGTAGGCTAAGCATGGACGGACATTTTCAGACTGAGGTTTAGCACAGTGACAGTAATAACATAATGGCCATGATTCAGAGTTGAAATAAACACAACTCAGACTTTCGTGTAAATCATTAATTGGCATCAATGCGAGACTTAACAAGCAGATGTCAAGTCAGAGTACCACCCACATTGTCTGCTGCATGATACGTAATTTGAATGGGATATAGGCTGCATAACAGAGACTTACTAAGTGTGTGTGGTGTTATAGTAAATAGGGTCCCCCCATGCTGATCAAGATACACTATATATACAAAGGTATGTGGACACCCCTTCAAATTAGGCAATTCGGCTATTCCAGCCACACACATTGCTGACAGGTGTAAAAAAAAATATCGAGCACACAGCCATGCAATCTCCATAGACAAACATTTCCAGTAGAATGGCATTACTGAAGAGCTCAGTTACTTTCAACGTGGCACCATCATAGGATGTCACCTTTCCAACAAGTCTGCTCGTCAAATTTCTGCAATCTGCAGAGTAGCGCGCTACTGCAATTAACTGAGTACATTTAATTGGGAAACACAAGGGGATGGGAGGGAGAAAAAGGGACATAGAGAGAGAGAAGTAAAGGATGGGCGGGAGATAGAGAGAGGAAAGCAGAGGAAGGGAGGGAGTGTGATGGGGAGAGAACACTAGGCAGAAACAGAAACAAATCACTGAAATATATAGGATGCATGAGTAGCATCTCTATCTATACATTTATTTTACATTTAAAACATTTTTTTATTAGGATCCCCATTAGCCAATTGCGACAGCTAGTCTTACTGGGGTCCAACAGATAATGAAAAAGACATTACAGACAAAAGACAATGTACAATTTACATACATTTAAAAACATGAACAGGTAGTGTGTGTGTGTGTGCGTCTATCAGTTACACATACATGTCAGTACAAACACACAACAAGTAGGTCACATGGGGGAGAGGCATTGTGCCGTGAGGTGTTGCTTTATTTGTTTTTTTAAACCAGGTTTACTGTTGAGCTATATGAGATGGAAGGGAGTTCCATGCAATCATGGCTCTGTATACTGTACATTTCTTGAATTTGTTCTGGACCTAGGGACTGTGAAAAGACCCCTGGTGGCATGTCTGGTGGGGTAAGTGCTGTGTGTCAGTTGACTATGCAAACAATTTGGCATTTCTAACACAATAATGTTTCTTATAAAAACAAGAAGGGTGCAGTCAGTCTTTCCTCAACTCTTAGCCAAGAGAGACTGGCATGCATAGTATTGATATTAGCCCTCTGATTACAATGAAGAGCAAGACGTGCCACAATCTTCTGGGCCAGCTGCAGCTTAACTATGTCTTTCTTTGCAACACTTGACCACATGACCACATGACTGGACAATAATCAAGATAAGATAAAACTACAGGACTTGCTTTGTGGAGTGTGGTGTCAAAAAAGTAGAGCATCTCTTTATCACAGACAGACCTCTACCCATATTTACAACCATTGAACCTATATGACATGACAGTTTGCAATTCATCTCCCAGTGTCTGGTGGAAATCGGACTGAACCAGGTTTTCCTCTAGGAGTTTTGAATTCTGTTATTTTTTTATCCTGAAAAACTCCCCAGTCTTTAACGATTACAAGCATACCCATAACATGGTGCAGCCACCACTAGGCTTGAAAATATGGATAGTGGTACTCAATAATACGTTGTATTGGATTTTCCCAAAACATAACACTTTGTATTCAGGACAAAAAGTTAATTGCTTTGCCACATTTTTTGCACTATTACTTTATTGCCTTGTTGCAAACAAGATGCATGTTTTGGAATATGTATTATTCTGCACAGGCTTCCTGCTTTCCACTCTGTCAAATAGGTTAGTACTGTGGAGTTACTACAATGTTGTTGATCCATCCTCAGTTTTCTCCTATCACAGCCATTAAACTCTGTAACTGTTTTAATGTCATCATTGGCCTCATGGTAAAATCCTTAAGTGGTTTCCTACCCTCTCTGGCAACTGAGACAGTAAGGACACCTGTATCTTTGTAGTGACTGGGTGTATTGATACACCATTTAAAGTGTAATTAATAACTTCACCATGCTCAAAGGAATATTCAGTGTCTGATTTTTTATATTTTTACCCATCTACCAATAGGTGCCCTTCTTTGTGAGGCATTGGAAAATCCCCCTGGTATTTGTGGTTGAATCTGTGTTTGAAATTCACTTCTCGACTGAGGGATCTTATATGTGGAGTACAGAGATGAGGTAGTCATTAAATCATGTTAAACACTATTATTGCGCAGAAAGTGAGTCAATGCAAATTATTACTTCAATTATTAAGCACATTTTTACTCCTGAACTTAGTTAGGCTTGCCATAATAACTGTGTGCAATACTTATTGACCCAAGACATTTCAGCTTTTCATTTTGAATGAATTTGTAAACATTTCGAAAAACATAATTCCACTTTGACATTATGGGGTATTGTGTGTAGGCCAGTCAAAAAATAATAATTATTAGACATTTCTTAATTCCGTCTGTAACACAGCAAAATGTGGATACTTTCTGAAATAAAAATGTGTAAAAAAAAAACACCAACGGTATACACTAAGTTTACGGTTTATAATAAGGATAATGATTTACAGCTTTGTTATTTTAAAATCATATTTCATTATTTCATTTATTTTACATCCGATACAGTGGTGGTTAGTGCCGTTTAAGATGAAGGGGGACGATTTTCTTTTCATGTGCATGGCCTTATTTCTATTACAGTATATTGGATGACTGTCATTCATATTCCATTCACCCAGTTAGTTCAATGTAACAGCGATAGGTTTAGGCTACTACATGATACAAAAATGTTCCCTATACCTATCATGACGTTGCTACAACCTAAAGGCCGGCCCAAGCGAAACCTGATTCAATACGGCCCGCAGAATCATGCTCAGATCACATAAAGAATTTGAAAAGTTTAGAAAAACGTGTTTGAATACTCGCCTTTGTGTAATGATTTAACTCCCACTGCTTGTGGAACATTTATTTTGAAGGCACGTATAAATAACAACTGCACGAGGACAGACAGTGACTGACAGGATGACACACGTCACAGTTACAAATAGTAGCTCGCTAGAAATTGTGCAAAAAATACTTTTTCAAAGAAAAGGAAAGTAGGCAATGCATGTAGGGTGTTCCAGCAAGAGTGGACATCGAAATATTTCTTTATTGAGATATCTGGGAAAACTGTGTGCTTAGTGTGCAAAGAGAGTATCGCTGTCTTCAAAGACTACAACTTGTCCCGACACTTCCAGACGAAGCATGCAGAGAAATACAGGAATATGTCTTCTGAGCAGAGGATAAGTGCTTCGAAAGAGTTGATTTCTCAGTTGCAAAAGAAGCAAAGACTTTTCACAAAACTGCATTCAGCAAACAACGGAATTGCGAGAGCTAGCTACAGCATGTACTGTCCCACAAAATTGCTAAACATAGCAAGCCATTCACTGTGGGCGAATTCATTAAAGACTGTTTAATTGACTCTGCAGCAATTCTTTGCCCCGATAAGAAAGAGCTGTTTGAAAATGTTTCCCTGTCAAGACGAACAGTGACACGGCGTGTTGAGGACATCGCAGAGAATATGGAACAACAGTTGAAAGACAAGGTAAAGGATTTCACCTATTTCTCCTTGGCCCTGGATGAGAGCAGCGATGCACGTGACGTGGCACAGTTGTTGATATTCTTACGAGGTATAACCCTAGACTTTGAAATTACAGAGGAGCTTGCTTCAGTGCAGTCAATGAAGAGCACAACCACAGGGAAAGATTTATTGGAGGGGGTTAATAAGTGTGGCAAAGCTGGGACTGAGTTTTGAAAAGTTATCCAGTGTGACCACTGATGGGGGCCCAAACTTGACAGGAAAAAACGTTGGCCTTTTGAAAAGGATACAAGATCAAGTAGCTGAGCTGAATCCAGATCAGAAAATAATTTTCCTGCATTAAATTATTCCTCAGGATACCTAAGTTGTACAACTGAATGCGTTCAACTGAAATGAATCTTCTGCATTTAACCCAACCCCTCTGAATCAGAGAGGTGCGGAGAGCCGCCTTAATCGACATCCATGTCTTCAGTGCCTGGGGAACAGTGGGTTAAACTGTCTTGCTCAGGGGCAGAATTACAGATTTTTACCTTGTCAGCTCTGGGATTTGATCCAGCAACCTTTCGGTTACTGGCCCAACGCTCTAACGCTCTAATCACTAGGCTACAGGTGCTCTGTAAATGTGTTCTGAAAATGAGCCATGTTGTGGATACAGTCACTGACGTGGTAAACTTCATAAGAGCAACATCTTTAAACCACAGGTAGTTTGTCTCACTGTTGGAAGAGACCGAGTCGGGTCATGCAGATCACCCCTACCACACAAACGTGAGATGGCTGAGTTTGGGGAAGGTGCTTAAAAGGGTGTGGGACCTGAAGTAGGACATTGCTGAGTTTTTGCAAATGAAAGTAAAATATGTGGATTTCCCTCAACTGCAAGATAAAGAATGGTTGGCTGATTTTGCCTTCACCATGGCCCTCATGAATGAACTGAATTCTAAACTAGAAGGGAAGGGCCTTTTTGCACATCAGATGTACAGCCGTGTCAAAGCCTTCAAGGGAAAATTACTCCTCCTGACCCGCCAAGTAGAAGCCAACAATCTCTGACGCTACTAGTCTGTTCCCTATCAGATGACCAGCGGGTATACATCGCTGCTGCATGCTTTGAACGGTGAGTTTTCTCGTCGTTCTGAGGATTTCAAAGTTTTGGAAAATGGCATGCTGTTGGTTTCCTCTCCTTTCAACTTCAATGTGGATAACGCTCCCACTGACCTGCAACTTGAGCTTATCGATCTTCAGTCTGATGCAGTGATTGGAGAACTATTCAAAACAATGTCACTGACGAGGTTCTATGTGTCTCTCGATGAACAAAACTTTTCAAAGATTAGGAGTCATGCTCAGAAGATGTTTGTACTGTTTGGGTCAACCTATGTATGTGAACAGACATTTATTTACAGTGATGAAATATAACAAGTCAAGGCACAGATCATCTCTTACTGACTCTCACCTCTCAGCAATCCTGCGCATAGCGATGTCAAAAACTATACCTGACTTCACCGCTCTAGTCAATGCCATTCAGAGACTTCACTCCTCACACCGATTGAGTAGTTTAAATGTGATGTTGAGCTCTCTCTCTTTCTTGTGTTTTTGTGCATACCCGTTAACAATAGTTCTGTCCGTTCCCTCCGTGTAGTTCATTGCATGTTTAATAAT
Organism: Salvelinus sp. IW2-2015; assembly: GCF_002910315.2. Classification (NCBI taxonomy): domain Eukaryota; kingdom Metazoa; phylum Chordata; class Actinopteri; order Salmoniformes; family Salmonidae; genus Salvelinus; species Salvelinus sp. IW2-2015. The sequence goes on from NC_036845.1 coordinate 16,705,405, forward strand.
GAGAATACCTACCAAAAGGAGAACATGGATGTGGTTTATTTCTGTGCATGTTAAAAAGTAAAATAAGTAGCATTTCTGGATGTGATTTACAGTAGATATATCTATCAACACATGATGTATAATCCTGTAATATGATTCTGGTTTAAGATGGGAAAAATATATTCTAATGTGGCCCTCCATGGAAAATAATTGCCCATGCCTGACCTAGCCTATGAATGAAAGTTTACAAAGTAGGTGCACACAGGTCAAGACACACATTTAGATGACAGACAGTGACACATGGACTGAGGGTGACATCCAATATCGCCTTGCACACTCTTGCCTGCATCTAGCTGATATAGGGTGTAATCATTAGTCCAAGAGTTTCCAGTGGAAAAATTGAGGTATGTTTACCTACGCTTTGTTCCGTTTGCTTCCGTTTAAGAATCGTTTTTCAACAGAAGCAGCGGAATGAATACACCCCTGATCACGCGTCAACACAGTTCACTTTCATAGCAGCCACGTTGTATTTCTTCTCGCTTCTATGCGCTCTCCTCGTTTCACCTCTTCCCTTTGCTTGTGGACTTCAATGCACAACACATCAGCTGTATGTGACCAGGCGGAAAAACCTTTCCAAGCCATACTGCTACACAGCCTACTTTGTTGTCACCATATTTGCTATAGTAACGTCATAGTCAGCATAGCTAATAGAACTAACGCGTAAGTAAACCCGCTACAATCATGCAGTAACGTTACAGTGTACAGTCGGTAGTTACACCGGCGGCCCCGGTGGCAATACATTTGTAAAACCTAAAGCTTAACTTGACTTGGAAGAGTTCCAGTGTTGTGTTGGATAGTCATCTAGCTAACATAGCATACCTCTGTTTCAGCAGGGTGTTTTAGTAGGCTGAACTAACTAGCTGCATTTGCTAGCTAAGTAATTGAAACTGAAAGTGAAAAAAATGATAATCTTTCTCTCTTACTCCTTCATTTTGGAATAAATTAATTTGTTCAAAACTGTTCAAATATTGTCTTTCTCTCTCTTTGAGTCAACTACTCACCACATGTTATGCATTGCAGTGGTAGCTAGCTGTAGCTTATGCTTTCAGTAATAGATACATTCTGATCCTTTGATTGGGTGGACATGTCAGTTCATACTGCAAGAGCTCTGATAGGTTGGAGGACGTCCTCCGGAAGTTGTCATAATTACTGTGCAAGTCTACGGAAGGGGGTGAGAACCATGAGCCTCCTAAGTTTTGTATTGAAGTCAATGTACCCAGAGGAGGGCGGAAGCTAGCTGTCCTCCAGCTACACCATGGTGCTACCCTACAGAGTGCTGTTGAGGCTACTGTAGACCTTCTTTGCAAAATAGTGTGTACTGAAATATCCTATTCAAGTAGAAGTACTGTTACTTTAATTACATTTTAGTTACGGACTTATTAAATACTCAAAAAAAAGTACAAGTATATCGGAAAAGCTACTCAATTACAGTAACGAGAGTAGTTGTAATTAGTTACTTTACACCTCTGGTGTGGTGCGTGTGTTTGATGTGTCTGTGTATGTACAGAATATGCATGTATGTGTGCACATGCGTGTTTGTGTGTGTGCGCGTGCATTACTGTATGTGTGTGTTTAGTCCCCTGGTCCCGGTGGCTGGCGCTAATATCAGATTACGGATGTAAATTGGCAGAGTGGCAGTCTCTCATTATCACTAATAAGACTGTAAAGGGCCATGGCCCCTCTATCTGCACTCTACAGCCAGATGAGGGGAGGAGGAGGGGGCAGAGAGGGAGGGAGGAGTGAGGATGGAAGGGAGGGAGGGAGGGAGGCACAGGAGGGGGCAGGGTATAGTATCCCCAGTCTCCAAACACACAGCAATGCACACACACATACACAAACCTTAGTGACACAAAACTAAGAGCGTTAGAAACGGATAATATTTTTAGACTCCGATCTTTCAGGAGAGTTAACACATTACACATACACAATGTGTCTCAATTTCACAAAAATACTATCACACATAATGGTACAGAAATCTATTCACCCATATGTGCTATGCAGTCGATTTCCGCATTCCAAATTGCAGACTATTCCCTCTTTAGTGCACTCCTTTAGACCAGGACCTATAGATCTCTAGTCAAAAGTAGTGCACTATGTAAGGAATAGGGTGCCATTCGGTAGCAGCCGATGTGTGAGATAACAAGATAAGAATCTGGACACAGATAGTATGTATTAACCGTCTAACATTAGTATGTATTGTTGCACGAAACTATAATTGCATTGCACAGATTCATTTCTTTTATACAGTTCTAAGAGGATGTCAATTTGGTGCACAACAACTTAGATATTACAATAGAACACAGTTTAGCACCCATGCAGGCAGGCAGACACATCCACACAAACACACATACGCACACGCACGCGCACATACACACACACACATCATACTCACATCAATTCACCACACCCCTGGCTCCCACCCACTCCTTCCCACACACAGACACGTACACACTAACACACACTGACCTGTGCCAGTTGACAGAATGGAAATGATTACTGTGGGGAAATGTCAGTTGAGAATAATGACGGTAATGTAATTACAGAACGTGACCCGTGTAGCAGAGAGGAGAGCAGCACCTCCCACTCCTACAGACTATCTGCTGCTTATGATTATGTGCATGAAAAACTGTGGTAGAGAGTGTTAGTGTTGAGGATATTGTTTCTGTTATCCATATACTGTACTGTATGCATAGCCGCAGGAAGTAGAGGTGCTGAATTACCCCATTGATAAATCAGAATAAAAAAATTATAATTATAAATAATTGTCATCAGCAGAGCGTCTGTCTGTCATGAGCTTCACTGTGTTCGAGAGTGTGTGTTTGTGTGTACATGCGTAGCTGTGTTTGAGTGCATGCATACAGTGCATTTGGTAAGTATTCAGACCCCTTCACTTTTTCCACATTTTGTTACATTACAGACTTATTCTAAAATAGATTTTTTTTTAATCCTCATCAATCTACACACAATACCCCATAATGACAAAACAGGTTTCTATAATTTTTTGCAAATGTATTAAAAATAAATAAACAGAACTACCTTATTTACATACTGTAATGATTCAGACCCTTTGCTATAAGACTCGAAATTAAGCTGAGGGGCATACCGTTTCCATTCATCATCCTTGAGATATTTCTACAACCTGACTGGAGTCACCTGTGGTAAATATAAGGTCCCATGGTTTATATAAGGTTCTATAGTTGACAGTGCATGTCAGAGCAAAAACCAAGCCATCAGGTCAAAGGAATTGTCCCTAGACACAGTATTGTGTCGTGGAACAGATCTGGGGAAGGGTACCAAAAAATCTCTGCAGCATTCAAGGTCCCCAAGAACACAGTGGCCTCCAAAGTTTAAACGAAGTTTAGAACCACCAAGACTCTTCCTAGAGATGGCCGCCCGGCCAAACTGAGCAATCAGGGGAGAAGGGCCTTAGTCAGGGAGGTGACCAAGAACCCGATGGTCACTCTAACAGAGCTCCAGAGTTCCACTGTGGAAATGGGAGAAACTTCCAGAAGGACAGCCATCTTTGCAGCACTCCGCCAATCAGGCCTTTATAGTAGAGTGGCCAGACTGAAGCCACTCCTTAGTAAAAGGCACATGATAGCCTGCTTGGAGTTTGCCAAAAGGCACCTAAAGGACTCTCAGACCTTGAGAAACAAGATTCTCTGGTCTTATGAAACCAAGATTGAACTCTTTGGCCTGAATGTAAAGCGTCACATCTGGAGGAAACCAGGCACCTGGTCAACATCATCCATACGGTGAAGCATGATGGTGGCAGCATCATGCTGTGGGGATGTTTTTCAGCAGCATGGACTGGGAGACCAGTCAGGATTGAGGTAAAGATGAACAGAGTAAAGAACAGAGTTCCTTGATGAAAAACAGCTCCAGAGCGCTCAGGACCTCAGACTGGGTCGATGGTTTACTTTCCAACAGGACAACGACCCTAAGCACACAGCCAAGACAACGCAGGAGTGGCATCGGGACAAGTCTCTGAATGTCCTTGAGTGTCCCAGCCAGAGCCCGGACTTGAACCCGATCAAATCTCAGCCAGAACCCGGACTTGAACCCATCTCTGGAGAGACCTGTAAATAGCTGAGCAGCGATGCTCCCCATCCAACCTGACAGAGCTTGAGAGGATATGCAGAGAAGAATGGGAGAAACTCCCCAAATATAGGTGTGCCAAGATTGTAGCATCAAACCCAAGAAGACTCCAGGCTGTAATCGCTGCCAAAGGTGCTTCAACAAAGTACTGAGTAAAGGGTCTGAATACTTATGTAAATGTGATATTTCAGGTGTATTATTTTATAAATTTGCAAAAATGACAACCTGTTTTTGCTTTGTCATTATGGGGTATTGTGTGTAGATTTGTAAGTCGCTCTGGATAAGAGCGTCTGCTAAATGACTTAAATGTAAATGTAAATGTAGATTGATGAGGGAGGAAAAACTATTTAATACATTTTAGAATAAGGCTGTAACGTAACAATGTGGGAAAAGTGAAGGGGTCTGTATGTGTGACTGTCTATCTTCCCCTGGCACTCTATCCCCAGTGTAGTGAAGTGAAGTGGAGTTTAAGTGTAGACAGTCTTTCATTATCTGCAGCCACACGCAGCAACTAACCAGGAGGTCAAAACCCTTGGCCTGGAATGGCCTGCGTTTGCTGCCCATATCTGGCTGGCGTCTGCTCTCCTCGCTCCCTTCTTCAATCGACTGCAGGGCCGTCTGCTGCCTTTTTATTTCTCCTTTAATGATCTATAAAGGGACTGTTACTTTTTAAATAAACCATAAAGCAGGGGTCATAAAAATGAGTGCAATGCTGGGCCCAAGCCAAGCACTCTGAGAAGCTGACAAGCTGAGAAGCATGTGGATGAGAGAGGGAGAGAGTGTCTGGAGGGAGGAAGAGCGAGAGAGAGAACGAAAGAGAGTGTAACTATGTGAATTTGTCTTACGTGATATGTAGGTGTTTGGACACACCTACTCATTCCAGGGTTTTTCTGTATTTTTACTATTTACTACATTGTAGAATAATAGTGAAGACATCAAAACCATGAAATTACACATATGGAATCATGTAGTAACCAAAAAAGTGTTAAACAAATCCAAATATATGTTATATTTGAGATTCTTCAAATTAGCCACCCTTTGCCTTGATGACAGCTTTACACACTCTTGGCATTCCCTCAACCAGCTTCATGAGGTAGTCACCTGGAATGCATTTCAATTAACTGGTGCGCCTTGTTAAAAGTTATTTTGTGGAATTTCTTTCATTCTTAATGCATTTGAGCCAATCAGTTGTGTTGTTACAAGGTAGGAGAGGTATGCAGAAGATAGCCCTATTTGGTATAAGACCAAGTTTATATTATGGCAAGAACAGCTCAAATAAGCAAAGAGAAACGACAGTCCATCATTACTTTGACTGACCTTCATGTCTTAATAACCTCTTGACGCTAGGGGTCAGATTTTTTTACATTTTAAATAACGTTCCCAAGGTAAACGGACTATTTCTCAGGTCCAGATCGTAGAATATGCATATAATTTACAGATTAGGATAGAAAACACTCCTAAGTTTCCAAAACTATCAAAATATTGTCTGTGAGTATAACAAAACTGATTCTGCAGGCGAAAACCTGAGAAAATCTAATCCGGAAGTGATTTATTTTATTTTTTTATCTGTGTTTCCTGGCCCGTCTTTCTTCCATTTAAAGGGGTATCAACCAGATTCATTTTTCAATGGCTTCCTCAGGCAGTGACCAGGCTTCAGACATAGTTTCAGGCTTTTATTTTGAAAAATGAGCGAGATTTTTCAAAACTAGTCGGGTGTCTTCTGATTAGTTCCTGCGCACGAGAGGGTAGCTCTCCTTTCTTTTTCTCTCTTATTGAATATATCGATTATGTTTGTTAAAAACAACCTGAGGATTGATTATAAAAAAACATTTGACATGTTTCTACGACCATTACGGATACTTTTTGGAATTTTCGTCGAGCGGAACGAGGCTTTGGTTTTCTGAACATAACGCGCAACCCAAATGGCATGTTTTTGTTATAAAAGTAATATTTATCGAACAAAAAGAACATTTGTTGTGTAACTGGGAGTCTCGTGAGTGCAAACATCCGAAGATGATCAAAGGTAAGCGATTAATTTTATTGCTTTTCTAACTTTCGTGATCAAGCTAACCAAGCTAATATAAGGCTAACTGTTCTAGCATTGATTGATACACTCACAAAAGCTTGGATTTCTTTCTCTGTAAAGCATATTTTCAAAATCTGACACGATAGGTGGATTAACAACAAGCTAAGCTGTGTTTTGGTATATTTCACTTGTGATTGCATGATTATAAATATTTTTAGTAATATTTTGCACCCTGCAATTCAGCGGTTGTTTAGGAAAATGATCCCGTAAAAGGGATCAGTAGCGCAGAGAAGTTAATCAGGAAAATGTCAAGAACTTTGAAAGTTTCTTCAAGTGCAGTCGCAAAAACCATCAAGCGCTATGATGAAACTGGCTCTCATGAGGACCGCCACAGGAAACGAAGAGCCAAAGTTACCTCTGCTGCAGAGGATAAGTTCATTAGAGTTACCAGCATCAGAAATTGCAGCCCAAATAAATGTAAAAATAAATATCAACGAACAGATACATCTCAAAATCAACTGTTCAGAGGAGACCTTCATGGTCGAATTGCTGCAAAGAAACCACTACTAAAGGACACCAGTAAGAAGTAGAAACTTGCTTGGGCCAAGAAACATGAGCAATGGACATTAGACCGGTGGAAATCTGTCCTTTGGTCTAATGAGTCCAAATTTGAGATGTTTGGTTCCAACAGCCGTCTTTGTGAGACACAGAGTAGGTGAACGGATGATCCCCGCACGTGTGGTTCCTACCGTGAAGTATGGAGGAGGAGGTGTGATGGTTTGGGGGTGCTTTGCTGGTGACCACTGTTGATGAATTATTTAGAATTCAAGGTACACTTAACCAGCATGGCTACCACAGCATTCTGCAGCAATACGCCATCCCACCTGGTTTAGGCTTAGTGGGACTATCATTTGTTTTTAACAGGACAATGACCCAACACACCTCTAGCCTGTGTAAGGGCTATTTGACCAAGAAGGAGAGGGATGGAGTGCTGCATCAAATGGCCTGGCCTCCACAATCACCTGACCTCAACCTAATTGAGATGGTTTGGGATGAGTTGGACCGCAGAGTGAAGGAAAAGCAACCAACAAGTGCTCAGCATATGTGGGAACTCCTTCAAGACTGTTGGAAAAGCATTCCAGGTGAAGCTGGTTGAGATTGCCAAGAGTATGCAAAGTTGTCATCAAGGCAAAGGGTGGCTACTATGAAGAATCTCAAATATAAAATATATTTCCATTTGTTTAACACTGTTTTGGTTACTACATGATTCCATATGTGTTATTTCATAGTTTTGATGTCTTCACCATTTTTTTCATAGTAAAAATAAAGAAAAACCATAGAATGAGTAGGTGTGTCCAAACTTTTGGTCTGGTACTGTAGGTGTGATATTTGTGATATTGATGCAGTCTTCTGATACTGTAGGTGCAAAGACTTATACAACATACAGTAGTAATTGTTGTCACAATACATGCCATTTATCAGATACTTTTATTCAAAGTAACTTATAGTACAGCAAGTATGATCCCTGTGGGAATTGAACCCTCAACCTTGGCGTTATTAGCACTGCGCTCTTACCAACTGACCAACACAGGTTATATACAGTACAGAACCACATCATACCAGTACACAGTATTTACTTTCTCAATATGTGAATATTCAACTTTGAGCCATGTTTTTTTTCTCTAAGAAGAACAGAGGCCTTGGAGACATGCATATTTACGTCTTAGAGAAGTGTGTGGGTGCAAGGATCTCTCTCTCGTCTCTCTCACTTTCTCTCTGTCTCTTCCCCCCCATACCCAACTCTCAGCGAATCCAAAGCCGAACATATAAAAGGGGTGGAAAAATAATTGCCCGTTTTAGAGGAGTGTAACGTCTAAAATGTGTGTCGCTCATCTGCAAACTTCAAACAGGCCTCGGCAAGGAACAGAGAGCAAATCTTAGCGTGCCACGTTTAAGACATCAAACGGCCTGCAATCAACAGCCTCACAGAGAGAGAGAGAGAGAGGGAGAGAGCTCTTCTCTCTTCTCGTTTTGTCGTTCTCCACTCCTCCCTCGTTCCTTTCTCGTTCCTCCCGGAGAGAAGGAAGTTCCTCGGCACCTCTGCAACTTCAAACGGCCGCCACGAGAGAGAAGAAGAGAGAGTGAGAGATCTTGAAAGAAAGAGAAGGGGGGGTGGAAACAGGCATAGCATGGGCCCCAAGTCATCCGAGTGGATGAAGAAAATAAATATATATATTCTTTTTTTGTGAACTATACTTTTCTAACAACATGTATATTGAATTGCCTAGTCACTTTATGCCTAGTTATATGTACATATCTACCTCAATTACCTCATACCTTTACACATCTGTATATTCCTTCGTCTTGTCGTGTCCCGTGTATTTATCTTTTTTCTTCGCATATATTTCGTGTATATTTTTTAAACTTCAACTCCACCATACTCTCCTGCAACCCGCCTCACCCAATGTGGTATGGATCTGCTATTTTCTTTACTTTAGAACCGGAACCCCCAACAAAAGCTAGCCAGCTAACTAGCCACTGCTAGCGGTCATCAGCTAACCTTTAGCCAGGACAACTCCTACCAGTCTGCACAGCGCGATTCAACCCAGAGCATACTGGACTCTTTTCCCACACATCTCCGGATTCCTACCGCAAGCTCTGAACCTTTTCACCTGGATCATCGCAGCTGGCTAGCTGCTACCCGAGTGGCTACTCTTGGCTAACGTCTCTGTCCCAAAGCAAGCACCAATTAGCCTGGAGCTAGCCTATGCTAGGCCCATCTCCCAGCTAGCTGAAGAGGTCCATCAGCCACTCCTTGGGCTACAATACCTATTTTGCCAATTGGCCTGGACCCCTTTTACTGCCAATACGGAGCCCCGCCAATCCTTCATGACTGGTCTACCAACGTAATCCGTCCGAGGGGGTTTTCAACAGGCTCCTCCGTCGCGACGTCCCCTGAATGCCCATCTGCTAGCCACGGCCCGCTAGCTGTCTAGAGCATATCGGACTGTTAGCGGAAGAGGTCCATCAGCCAATTTTCTTGGGCTACAATATCTATTTTGCCAATTGGCCTGGACCCTTTTACTACACGGAGCCCTGCCGATCCATCACGACTGGTCTGCCGACGTAACCGCCCGTGGGGGCTACAACTGACTCTTCCGTCGCAACTTCCACCTAAGCCCCTTCTGCTAGCCCCGGCCCGGTCTGAATCGCCGTGTCTCCAGCCCGCCTAGCTACTCACTAGACCCCATGATCATTCGGCTACGCATGCCTCTCCCTAATGTCAATATGCCTTGTCCATTGCTGTTTGGTTAGTGATTACTGTCTTATTTCACTGTAGAGCCTTCAGCCCTGCTCAATATGCCTTAGCTAACCCTTTTGTTCCACCTCCCACACATGCGGTGACCTCACCTGGTTTAAATGGTGTCTCTAGAGGCAATACCTCTCTCATCGCCACTCAATGTCTAGGTTTACCTCCACTGTATTCACATCCTACCATACCCTTGTCTGTACATTATGCCTTGAATCTATTCTTCCGTGCCCAGAAACCTGTTCCTTTTACTCTCTGTTCCGAATGCACTAGACGACCAGTTCTTATAGCCTTTAGCCGTACCCTTATCCTACTCCTCCTCTGTTCTTCTGGTGATGTAGAGGTTAATCCAGGCCCTGCAGTGCCTAGCTCCACACCCATTCTCCAGGCGCTCTCATTGGTTGACTTCTGTAACCGTAAAAGCCTTGGTTTCGTGCATGTTAACATTAGAAGCCTCCTCCCTAAGTTTGTTTTATTCACTGCTTTAGCACACTCTGCCAACCTGGATGTCCAGCCGTGTCTGAATCCTGGATGGACACCAAAAACCCTGAAATGTTCATCCTTAACTATAACATTTCCCGACAAGATAGAACTGCAAACCGGGGCGTAGTTGCAATCTACTGCAGAGATAGCCTGCAGAGTCTTACTATCTTACTATCCAGGTCTGTGCCCAAACAATTTGAGCTTCTACTTAAAAAAATCCACCTTTCCAGAAACAAGTGTCTCATTGTTGCCGCTTGCTATAGACCACTTTCTGCCCCCAGCTGTGCCCTGGACACCATATGTGAATTGATTGCCCCGCATCTATCGTCAGAGCTCGTACTGTTAGGTGACCTAAACTGGGACACCCCTGCTGTCCTACAATCTTAGCTAGATGCCCTAAATCTCACACAAATTATCAATGAACCTACCAGGTACAACTCCAAATCTGTAAACACAGGCACCCTCATAGATATCATCCTAACCAACCTGCCCTCCAAATACACCTCTGCTGTCTTCAACCAGGATCTCAGCGATCACTGCCTCATTGCCTGCGTCCGTAATGGGTCTGCGGTCAAACGACCACCCCTCATCACTGTCAAACGCTCCCTAAAACACTTCAGCGAGCAGGCCTTTCTAATCGACCTGGCCCGGGTATGACCTCATTCCGTCAGTAGAGGATGTCTGGTTATTATTTAAAAGTGATTTCCTCACCATCTTAAATAAGCATGCCCCATTCAAAAAAAATAGAACCAGGAACAGATATAGCCCTTGGTTCACTCCAGACCTGATTGCCCTTGACCAGCACAAAAACATCCTGTGGCGTACTGCATTAGCATCGAATAGCCCCCGTGACATGCAACTTTTCAGGGAAGTTAGGAATCAATATACACAGGCAGTTAGGAAAGCAAAGGCTGGCACAAACTCCAAAAAGTTCTGGGACACTGTAAAGTCCATGGAGAATAAGAGCACCTCCTCCCAGCTGCCCACTGCTCTGAGGCTAGGAAACACTGCCACCACCGATAAATCCACGATAATTGAGAATTTCAATAAGCATTTTTCTACGGCTGGCCATGCTTTCCACCTGGCTACCCCTACCCCGGTCAACAGCCCTGCACCCCCTTCAGCAATTTGCCCAAGCCACCCCCATTTCTCCTTCACCCAAATCCAGTTAGCCGATGTTCTGAAAGAGCTGCAAAATCTGGACCACTACAAATCAGCCGGGCTAGACAATCTGGACACTCTCTTTCTAAAACTTTCCACCGCAATTATTGCAACCCCTATTTATAGCCTGTTCAACCTCTCTTTCATATCGTCTGAGATCCCCAAAGATTGGAAAGCTGCCGCTGTCATCCCCTATGAAGAGACACTCTAGACCCAAACTGTTACAGACCTATATCTATCCTACCCTGCCTTTCTAAGGTCTTTGAAAGCCAAGATAACAAACAGATCACTGACCATTTCGAATCCCACCGTACCTTCTCCGCTATGCAATCTGGTTTCCGAGCTGGTCATGGGTGCACCTCAGCCACACTCACGGTCCTAAACGATATCATAACCGCCATCGATAAGAAACAATACTGTGCAGCTGTATTCATTGACCTGGCCAAGGATTTTGACTCTGTCAATCACCACATTCTTATCTGCAGACTCAATAGCCTTGGTTTCTCAAATGACTGCCTCGCCTGGTTCACCAACTACTTCTCAGACAGAGTTCAGTGTGTCAAATCGGAGGGCCTGTTGTCTGGACCTCTAGCAGTCTCTATGGGGGTGCCACAGGGTTCAATTCTCGGGCTGACTCTTTTCTCTGTATACATCAATGTTGTCACTCTTGCTGCTGGTGATTCTCTGATCCACCTCTACGCAGACGACACCATTCTGTATACTTCTGGCCATTCTTTGGACACTGTGTTAACTAACCTCCAGATGATCTTCAATGCCATACAACTCTCCTTCTGTGGCCTCCAACTGCTCTTAAATGCAAGTAAAACTAAATGCATGCTCTTTAACCGATCGCTGCCCGCACCCGCCCGCCTCGACAAGCATCACTACTCTGGACGGTTCTGACTTAGAATATGTGGACAACTACAAATACCTAGGTGTCTGGTTAGATTGTAAACTCTTCTTCCAGACTCACATTAAGCATCTCCAATCCAAAATTAAATCTAGAATCGGCTTCCTATTTCGCAACAAAGCATCCTTCACTCATGCTGCCAAACATACCCTCGTAAAACTGACTATCCTACCGATCCTTGACTTTGGCGATGTCATTTACAAAATAGGCTCCAACACTTTACTCAACAAATTGGATGCAGTCTATCACAGTGCCATCCGTTTTGTCACCAAAGCCCCATATACTACCCACCACTGCAACCTGTATGCTCTCTTTGGCTGGCGCTCGCTTCATATTCGTCGCCAAACCCACTTGCTCCAGGTCATCTAAGTCTTTACTAGGTAAAGCCCCGCCTTATCTCAGCTCACTGGTCACCATAGTAGCACCCACCCGTAGCACGTGCTCCAGCAGGTATATTTCACCGGTCACCCCCAAAGCCAATTCCTCCTTTTGGCCGCCTTCCCTTCCAGTTCTCTGCTGCCAGTGACTGGAATGAATTGCAAAAATCACTGAAGCTGGAGACTCATATCTCCCTCTCTAACTTTAAGCATCAGCTGTCAGAGCAGCTCACAGATCACTGCACCTATACATAGCTCATCTGTAAATAGCCCATCCAACTACCTCATCCCCATACTGTTCTACATTTTTTTGCTCCTTTGCACCCCAGTATCTCTACTTGCACATTCATCTTCTGCACATCTATCACTCCAGTGTTTAATTGCTAAATTGTAATTATTTCGCCACTATGGCCTATTTATTGCCTTACCTCCCTTATCTTACCTCATTTGCACACACTGTATATAGACTTTTCGATTGTGTTATTGACTGTATGTTTGTTTATTCCATGTTTAACTCTGTGCTGTTTGTGTCGCACTGCTTTGCTTTATCTTGGCCAGGTATGAGTTGTATATGAGAGCTTGTTCTCAACTGGCCTACCTGGTTAAATAAAGGTTAAATAAAAACATTGACTCGGTGCTGGTACCCCGTGTATATAGCCAAGTTATCATTACTCATTGTGTATTTATTCATAGTTTTGTTATTACTTTTCTATTATTTCTCAGTTTTCTTTCTCTCTGCATTGTTGGGAAGGGCCCGTAAGTAAGCATTTCACTGTAATTCTACACCTATTGTGTACGAAGCATGTGACATTTTTTTTTAATTTGATTGATTTCTAATGGTCCGAAATGCATGAACTCCAAAGCATCATTCTGAGTTGAAATGCCATTGGAAGCTACAGTAAACGTACAGTAACCCTGAGAGATAGCTTCCACTTGACCCATTTGGTTTCAAGGGAGTGGTTGTCTTTCTAAATCCATTTACTATATAGTCCTCAAACACTTCAACCTTGGCCGTGTTCATTAGGGTAAACAATGGGAAAGTGTTTTGCAATGAAAAATTACATGTGCATATTTTATTGGACAAGTCCAGGTAATTTCTACATGTTTCAATGTGTTTTCTTCCGTTTGGTGCCTTATGTACACGACCCTGGGTGTGATGGACAGATTGACACACAACTGCAACGGTCTATAACTTGATCTATACTGATCTTCTATAGGCCTTACACGGAACCCAACCCGGCTGTATCGTGCATAAATTTGTTTTGTCTCCCCACACCAAACGCGATCACGACACGCAGGTTAAAATATTTTAAAAACTCTGAACCAATGACATTAATTTGGGGACAGGTCGAAAAGCATTAAACATGTATGGCAATTTAGCTAGTTAGCTTGCACTTGCTAGCTAATTTATCCTATTTAGCTGGCTTCGCTGTTGCTAGCTAATTTGTCCTGGGATATAAACATTGAGTTGTTATTTTACCTGAAATGCACAAGCTCCTCTACTCCGCCAATTAATCCACACATAAAACGTCCAACCGAATCGTTTCTAGTCATCTCTCCTCCTTCCAGGCTTTTTCATCTTTGAATTTATATGGTGATTGGCATATAAACTTTCATAGTATTACCACGACTACCGGCAAAACAGTTCGTCTTTCAATCACCCACGTGGATATAACCAATGAGGAGATGGCACGTGGGTACCTGCTTCTATAAACCAATGAGGATATGGGAGAGGCAGGACTTTCAGCACGATCTGCGTCAGAAATAGAAAGGAGTTCTATTTTAGCCCTTGGCATCGCAGACGCTCGTTGGCGCACGCAGCAGTGTGGTGCAATAATTGAATAACATGGATTTCTAAATGTATTTTTCAACGCTCGCATACGCGACGTGTCCGGACTGGTCAGCATGTTATACCCCTTCACACAGCTACACTTGCCAGTGCTACAATCTTACTGTGTAGTAACCCTATATTATAACTAAAAACACATTCCTAACCCCAGGACACTTCAACAGCTAACTATCCAGGAAAATAATGTTTTGTTCAAACTGAGCTGAGGCACCTTTGTGTACGCTTTCTTTCCTGTAATAGAGCTGTTATGGAGAACCCCTGCCTCAAATCACTTTTCTTAAAAACGCTCCTTACTCCTATCTTCTCTCGCTCTTCTATTCTCCATATTCCTCTGCCATGTTGCTTTGTGTCTTTCCTCGCTTGATGTGTGCTTCACCTGTGATCTCTCTCTCTCCTCCTCCTCTCTCTCTCTCTCTCTCTCTCCTCTTCTCTCTCTCTCTCTCTCTCTCTCTCTCTCTCTCTCTCTCTCTCTCTCTCTCTCTCTCTCCTCTCTCTCCTTCTCTCTCTTCTCTCTCTCTCTCTCTCTCTCTCTCTCTCTCTCTCTCTCTCTCTCTCTCTCTCTCTCTCTCTGCCTCTCTCTCGCCTCTCTCTTCTCTGCCTCTCTCTCTCTGCCTCTCTGCCTCTCTGCCTCTCTGCTCCTGCCTCTCTCTCCCTCTCTCTGCCTCTCTCTGCCTCTCTCTGCCTCTCTCTGCCTCTCTCTGCCTCTCTGCCTCTCTGCCTCTCCAGCTTCTTTTGTCCTTGATTACATACTGGAGCTGCACCGTGTCTCCCCGCCACTCGGTAATCGACAATTTGCATGCAAATGGCAGCGCCCGCCAAGATTAGACAGGGCGGAGGGAGGGATGGAGGCAGGGAGGGATTGAAGGAGGAAGATGACAAGAAGGCAGCCAGTCATTATTAAAGAGGAGGTGAGACGGAAAAGCATCTCGACGTTGAAACCAAACCGGGACAGGCTTGGCTTTACATAGAGTCCTCACTCTCTATCATCAAGTCATTTATTGTCTTAAGTCTCCTCAATAGAACAAGTGTTTCTCTTTGCAATATCATGTAACTTCATGCTCGCTTTAAAACATAGACGGGTTGGTTGTTTAGCAACAAAACCGACACGTGCACATCTATTGGGCAAAACAGTTAGCTTAGATTGTTGATAACGTGCAAAGTATATTTAGTCGCCAATGTTTATTGAAAACACGAATAAAGTTGCACAATGAGCACTTCCCACTGGGCACACACTGGTTGTCAACGTTGTTTCCACATCATTTTAATGAAATTACATTGAATTGAAGTCTGTGCCCAGTGGGTTGTCTCTCAAAAACATCGTTACAGTTACAGCAAATTTCTGCATAGACGTGACATCAGTCTAATCGCCTCAAAACAAGACATGGTATCAAGATAAAGATCAAACGAGCCACTTAGGATTCACCACATGGCAGTTTCTTGTCACTGTTGCTAGCTATCTGGCCATCCAGAACCAGAACCACAACAACACACAACCTTCTGCCCCTTTGATGTGCAAGCATAGTTTTTTCTGACGTTGTAACCTAACCCGTGGTAATTTAACTTGTTTCAACTCAGACTGGCAGACTGAACCCAAGGAACCTCTATGGTACGGCATCCATATTAGGACAGCCACAGTCTCAGCTGAGATTGGAACAAGTTCTGCTGATATTGAAATAAGTTGTGCTGAGACCGAGCTGACACCATACTATAGGAATCATTTGAGAAGTAGAGTGATGCTGCTCATGCAGGGACACAATACACTTTTGTGTGTGTGTGTGTGTGTGTGTGGTGTGTGTGCCTGCTTATGTATAAGAGTATGAAAGAGAAACAGTGAAATAGAAGAAACGTCTGCATGTGTACACTTAAGTATGCGCATGGTTTATGCACCTCTAACTCCTAACTCGGGGAGGGCATTGCGGCATCTCTCCTCTGAAAAATTCAAGCAGAGCGAGACCAAAGGTTTTGTGTCTGGAGAAAGAAAAAGCCCAAGCCTCGCCTCTCTTTCCTCGAATAAATAAGAATTTTTGATTACAGTAATCAAGCCATTAATAATGCAGATGGTGTGATGATGCAGTGCAGATGAAAGACGGCTTCTTTTCAACCATTCTCTGAAGAGAAAGGCAGAGTGAGGAGATAGCTGCTAGCCAGACCCAATAGGCTAGTTTCCCTCTGTAGAGACTGTCAGGCCAAAACACAACATCTCCAACTAAAGACGAGAGAAAGTTTTCAGGACGGGAAGTTTGGGCGAGAGTGTTTGTTGTGTCTCTTTAAAGTAGGAAAAACCGCCACACAACATTTAATTAGCTGCATTCAAAGCTTCAAACCAGTTTGCAATGGAAAACATGTTCAGATTTTGTGTGTTGGGTTTGCAGAGCCTGGTCTTGCTATTTGCGCAATGCATGATTGTTCCCTTTCACAGGCTGGTCTCATAGACTAGACGTAACACAGTAAACAAAAATCCGGGATGCTCAAATTAGTATGATATGTTATGTTTGGTTACATGAGACAGAATATTACTTAAGGCAAAAACTAAAGGAGGGTGAGTGAGTAGGTGTAAAACACGAACTTCTAGCAACCCAAACGTTGCGTATTTGAATCCCATCACGGACAACATTTTAGCTAATTAGCAATTACTTACTACTTTTTAGCTACTTTGCAACTACTTAGCATGTTAGCTAACCCTTCCCCTAATCCTAACCTTAATGCTAACCTTAACCTCTTACCCTAACCCCTAGCCTAGCTAACAGCCACCTAGCTAACGTTAGCCACAAAAACAAATTGGAATTAGTAACATATCATACGTATTGCAAATTCATAACATCCTATACGAATTGCAATTCATAACATATCATACAAATTGTAATTTGTGACATATCATACTTAATGGATGCTGGATCCACAAATGAATACATACCATACCAAATGTAAAATATCATACTATCATACTTTGATGTCCCAGATAAATTTTTTCATTTACTATGTTACGTTTACCCCTGAGTCCAGGTTGTCCCTGTAGAATCCTTTTATTTTTCTAACACACAAAGACTCCCTCACAGGTGCACACACTCAGGTGTAGACACAGTAATACACAGAGACACCCACAGCCTAGAGAACATTACGTTTGCAAATGCACGAAGCACATGCCTGAAACAACACACACAACACCCCCCCCCCCCCCCCCCCCCCCCCCCCCCCCCCCCCCCCCCCCCCCCCCCCCCCCCTGTTCCCCCTGTCCCCTCCCCACACACACACCTTACACCTTTACTTCCACAAGGCGACTTGGCAGCAGTCCAGCTCTTGGAGAACGCATAAAGAGCTATTGTAGTTAGTCTCGTTAATCAGCTCAATAAGCTTTCTGACAGGAATGTGTGAAGAAGGTTGCCTCTCTTTGTGCCTGTGTCCCAAATGGCACCCTATTCCCTACTTTAAGTAGTGAAAAAGTAGTGCACTATAAAGATGCCATTGGTACGCAACCTCTCTGTTTATCCCAATGCACTCTGCACTGTTGTAAAGGACCACACTCTCCAGTTACCCAGCCTTAGGATGACAAGTATGGTATAATTGTATAGTGAGAGAGAGGGGGAAGAGGTGGGAGTTGGGTAACATAAGAGTGGTATGTATGTAGGTGCTGGCCCAAAATGCATTTTCAGGCCAAAGCTGTGGGTGGAATGAACATTTGTGGCCACAAGCATGGAATGATACTGTTGTGTGGTTGACAGTGGGCATGTGTATGCATGTGTGTGTGCGTGCGTGCGTGCGTGCGTGCGTGCGTGCGTGCGTGCGTGCGTGCGTGTGTGCGTGCGTGTGTTCTTGCATGTGTGTGTGTGTGTGTGTTCATCAGAGGTCCTCGTAGACTACGTCAAAGCCAGCCAGCCTCGCTTAAAGGTGGAATGGAACATCTGGATACCACATTGAGAAGGTAGGACACATGGAGAGGGGGGGTGCAAAGACTGGGTGTGGAGGGACTGAACCACAATCATTAAACAGCGGGGGGAGGGGGACTGCACCACCTCTTACACCTGTTCCTGACACAGCTGTTTCAACACCCAGTTACACCTTACTCTGAGCTCTGGAACCCTTTCTGTGTCCCAAATGGCACCCTATTCCCTATTTTGTGCACTACTTTTCCAAATATAATGCACCACTTTTTAACAGAGCTCATGGCACCCTGCTCCCTTTATAGTGCACTACAAAAAATAGTGCTCTATATAGGGAATAGGGTGCCATTTGGGATTCAGCCAGAGTGTTCCAGAGGACATGTGTACTGGCCACCCAGACTGTAGGCCAAAGGAGTCATCTGGAGACATTTATCACCCAAGGCCCATATTCATAATGTGTCAGAGTAGCAGGGCTGATCTAGATTCAGATCCTCCCTTTCTTATTCATTATGTTATTCTTATTCATTATGATCTAAAATGCAAAACAGATCCTGGATCAGCACTTCTTGATGAATGTGGTGCCATATCTACTGAGACCTCTGTGGTCATTGGCTGATTGGCTCTAGCGTGGCCAAAGTGCTGTATTTGAGTCTCAGATAATATGTTACAGAGGTAAGTAAGGGAGTGCTTTCATGACATTGCTGTGACTGAAGGAATTGATGGGACTTTATTCATGTGTTCATTTGGGTTGTTATTAGTGTCATTCTTGATATAATAATCAAATTATATTTTACATTTAGCAGACACTTTTTATGCAAAGCGACTTACAAAAGTGCGTGCATACATTGTCAAACGGGTGGCCCCAACAGGAGTGGTTATTGCGCTCATTAAATCTGGAATCCATTTGCAATATTACCACCAAATAAGTCACAGCAAACAACAGTTTTTTTCCCTCTGACATCATTGAACGTGCAATAGAACACCAGCCTATGTTAGGCAATTCTTTTACTACGATGCGCAACGCTCCCCAGCTCTGCTTCAACAACGAAACAAAACAACAACAATGGCCGTGGGGCGGACAGTGGTGCTGTTTCCCCGTACTATGGAACACTCAGTTTACTCTACAAGGGCAAATCATGAGACCTTGTGATTTACATTCAGTGGCCAGTTTATTAGGTACACTCATCTAGTAGCAGGTCGTACTCCCCTTTTGCCTCCAGAACAGCCTGAATTCTTCTGGGCATGGATTGTTCAAGGTGTTGGAAAAGTTCAAATGTTGCTCAAGGGACCTTCAAGGGACCTTCCCTGCCAGGAAAACATTCCCTGCACCATTACACCACTGTCACCAGCCTGTACCGTTGACAGCAGGCAGGGTGGGCCCATTAATTCATGCTGCTTATTCCAAATCCTGACTCTGCCATCAGCATGACTCAACAGGAACCGGGATTTGTCAGACCAGGCAATGTTTTTCCACTCCCAAATTGGTGACGTTGGTGATCGCGTGCCCACTGAAGAAGCTTATTTTTTTGTTTTTTAGCTGATAGGAGTGGAACCCGGGGTGGCTGCAACATCCCACCCAACTGACATGGACTGATGAGTTATGTGTTCCAAGATGCCGTTCTGCACACAACTGTTGTACTATGCTGTTATTTCCCTGTTTGTGGCCCACTTGTTAGCTTGCACGATTCTTGCCATTCTCCTTCGACCTCTCTCATCAACGAGCTGTTTTCCCCCACAGGACTGCCACTGACTGGATGTTTTTTGATTTGTCACAACGTTCTCCGTAAACCCTAGACACTGTTGTGACGATCATACCACGCTAAAAGTCGCTTAGGTCACTCGTTTTGCCCATTCTAACATTTAATCAAACAGTAACGGAATGCCTGTCTGCCTGCTTTATATAGCAAGCTATTGTCTTGAACAGGGTGGTGTACCTAATAAACTGGCCATTGAGTGTATAGTAGTGTGGTACATGCGGTGCCTACCTGGTGTGTCAGCTGTCATGTTCCCACGAAGTATCGCAGAAGCTTGCTCTGAAGCCAGCTGAATGAGGACCCTCTGGTCAGGCTTCCACTGCCAAAAGATGGTGGGATTTAGCAGTTTGCTGAGATGGTATGTTGTCGTAGTATATTGATGCACAGATAGTCTTCATCTGCAGCTCTGATAGGAACTGGAAAAAGGCAGGCCATCAGGAACCAATGAAATGTAGATGACATAAACACCAAGTTGAATATTGGTAAGTGAGTAAAGATGTACTTGATTGATTTTGACAAAGCATCCACCACTGAATGCTGTGGCTGCTGATACTGTACATGCACATTTCCAGCTGGGAGGTTGGTGTTGGCAATGTAGGGTTAACTTCTCTATTCCTTTTTGTGTTCACAATGAGAGCAGCTCTGCTTCACAATGAGTAGGGTGCCTACGGTGGTTTTATCAGGTGCAGGAGCATACAGGGCAGGAACAAAATAACTACAGGAGACAGTCTGCATAGATGATGTACTTAGTAGCCAAGTGCACAGGGGTCAGGGATGACGTGAAACAAAATCAAATGGCTACATAAAGCAACAACTAACTCTTGTCAACGGTGAAAAGTACTTAAGTAAAGATACTTTAAAGTAAGTTGTTTTTGGGGGTCTGTATTTTACTTTACTATTTATATTTTTGACAACGTTTACTTTTACTTCACTATATTCCTAAAGAAAGTAATGTACTTTTTAATCCATGCATTTTCCCTGACACCCAAAAGTACTGTAACGTGCGTTGTTTGAAGGAGACCAAGGCGCAGCGTAATTTGTGGTCAACATATTTATTTAAATGAGAACCAGCAACAAAATAACAAAGTGAAACCAAAACGAACGTACCGTTCCGTAGGCTACAAGAGCTGAATAAATAAGATCCCACAAGATCCCACAACATAGGTGGGAAAAAAGGCTACCGAAGTATGATTCCCAATCAGAGACAACGATAGACAGCTGCTTCTGATTGGGAACCACACTCGGCCAAACACAAAGAAATACAAAACATAGAATGCCCACCCCACATCACACCCTGACCTCACCAAATAGAGAAATAAAACGGCTCTCTAAGGTCAGGGCGTGACAAGTACTCGTTACATTTTGAATGCTTAGCAGTACAATTCACATACTTATGAAGAGAACAGCCCTGCATGTCCATCGAAGAACAGGAAGTTACCAAACCACAGATGAAGATGAAAATATGTGGTTTTCAGTGATGGCTTTATGGGATATGGGATAGCTAGCAACACTTACCCATTCCTATAAGTGAGTACTATTTTAATAGTAATGTTAATTAATACACATTGGCTGTAAAGCCAATTATATTATATGACTGGTGCCTCCCGTTTAAGTTTATTGTGATGGTAATGACGTTTGTTTTTTACAATAATTATTAGGTGGAGATCTCCAGCTACAGTGGTATCTTCCACCTTGCCTAGCTTTTAGCTAGCTAGCTGCTCAGCAATGCAAGCTAGCTTGACTTGCTATAAAGTTAGAGAAACAAGTTGAGGAAAAAGTATCAAAACAAAACATGTTTTATTATCACCTGAAACTATATATTTATCCTGCCTTGAATGAAAAGGTCATATTTTGCAATCTCCCAAAATAAATGCAATCTCTGACGAGAGACCGATTCTCTTCCATCTTGCATTACACACACTACACTTGTCCGTTCAGTAGCGGGGCAAGACTCCGTGAAGATGACGTACGGCATAATGAAATGCATCACAATGTAAACCACCTAACTAGCTAGCTAGCAAGCTAAATATCCAAAAGAGTTTTTAGAAATATTACTTACTACAACAGCAAGGGTGAGCTAGCCAACCTTTCTTGTCCATCCTCAGCATCTGTGATAGTTTCATCCAGATGAAAAGTAGGTCTACTATCCAAACCTTCACTAACGAACCTCTACTGGATTGGTGTCCCTCCACTGGGATGGTTGAGCTGACGTGCACAAATGTGATTAGCATGACATTGTATGTAACAAGAACATTTCCCAGGACATAGACATGTCTTATATGGGCAGAAAGATTCAATTATTGTTAATCTAACTGCACTGTACAATTACAGTAGCTATTACAGAGAAAAAATACCATGTTATTGTTTGAGTTGAATGCACAACAACAACAACAAAAATTATCACGGCAACCTCTGAAGGTAAATATTGTACTTACATTCAGTAATCTTGCTCTTATTTTTCATCCTGAGCGTCCCAGAGATAAAATGTGACATTGTTTTGTTTGATAAATCAATGTTTATATTCAAATGTATGAACTGGGTTCTACAGTTTCAACCCCTGCTGTGTCTGGCTCCACACCCAACCCGCCCAGGCATCTAGATATGAAAGTTAGCGTATAAGCTAATGATCCATCATGTTGACATTTCTGGGAATGTGTCAACTTAAATGTTGTATTACCATATAATTTTTGTATGTTCTCTATAGTTATGTACTTGAAAATGTATCAATTCGGCACATTTGGGCAAACTTCATACAAAATATTGTCCAGTATTGAAATGCTTCACTGGATCAATCTGAAACTTTGCACATACACTGCAGCCATCTAGTGGCCAAAATCTAAATTGCGCCTAAACTGCAATAATACATTATGGCTTTTCTCTTGCATTTCAAAGATGATGGAACAAAACAAACTGATGCTATTATCTTTCTTTTACCAGATCTAATGTGTTGTATTCTCCTACATTCATTTCACATTTCCACAAACTTCAAAGTGTTTCCTTTCAAATGGTATAAAGAATATGTATATCCTTGGTTCAGGTCCTGAGCTACAGGCATTTTAGGTGAAAATTGAAAAAAAGGGTCCGATCCTTTTTAAAGTAGAAGGATTTGTCTGCGGGTGCCCTTAGTGCTGTTGATGCAGTTGTTGTTGTGAGGGAGGTGAATGCAGCATCAGTCTCACAAGAAACAGAGACAGTCTGTTGCACAGCTTGGCATTCTGTTAATTCAATACAGACATTATTAGTGGTAAATTACTAAGTATAGAACTCACATCTGTAGCCATGAAATGCTTTAAAGGCTGGTCATGGCTCACATCAACACCACTATCCCAGAAACCCTAGACCCACCTCAATTTGCAAGGCAAACCAACAGATCCACAGATGATGCAATCTCTATTGCCCGCCATACTGCACTTTCACACCTGGACAAAAGGAACACCTTTGTGAGAATGCTGTTAATTGACGACAGCTCAGCGTTCAACACCATAGTGCCCTCAAAGCTCATCACTAAGCTAAGGACCCTGGGACTAAACACCTCCCTCTGTAACTGGATCCTGGACTTACTGACGGGCGACCCCCCCAGGTGGTAAGGGTAGGTAACAACACAGCCGCCACGCTGATCAACAACACGGGGGCCCCTCAGGGGTGCGTGCTCAGTCCCCTCCTGTACTCCCTGTTCACTCATGACTGCACGGCCAGGCACGACTCCAACACTATCATTAAGTTTTCTGATGACACAAGAATGGTGGGCCTGAACACCGACAACGATGAGACAGCCTATAGAAGGAGGTCAGAGACCTGACCGTGTGGTGCAAGCACAACAACCTCTCTCTCAATGTGATCAAGACAAAGGAGATGATTGTGGACTACAGGAAAAGGAGGACCAAGCACGCCCCCATTCTCATCGACGGGGCTGTAGTGGAGCAGGTTGAGAGTTTCAAGTTCCTTGGCTTCCACATCGCCAACAAACTAACATGGTCCAAGCACACCAAGACAGTCGTGAAGAGGGCACGACAAAACCTATTCCCCCTCAGGAGACTGAAAAGATTTGGCATGGTTCCTCAGATCCTCAAAAGGTTCTACAGCTGCACCATCGAGAGCATCCTGACGGGTTGCATCACTGCCTGGTATGGCAATTGCTCGGCCTCCGACCGCAAGGCACTACAGAGGGTAGTGAGTACGGCCCAGTACATCACCGGGGCCAAGCTTCCTGCTATCCAGGACCTCTATACGAGGCGGTGTCAGAGGAAGGCCCTAAGAATTGTCAAAGACTCCAGCCATCCTAGTCATAGACTGTTCTCTCTGCTACCGCACGGAAAGCGGTACCGGAGCACCAAGTCTAGTTCCAAGAGGCTTCTAAACAGCTTCTATTTCCAAGCCATAAGACTCCTGTACAGCTAATCAAATGGCTACCCAGATAATTTGAATACCCCCCCCCCCTTCTACGCTGCTGCTACTCTCTGTTATTATCTATGCATAGTCACTTTAATAACTCTATCTACATGTACATATTACCTCGACACCGGTGCCCCCACACATTGACTCTGTACCGGTACCCCCTGTATATAGCCCCGCTATTGTTATTTACTGCTGCTTTTTAATGATTTGTTATTATTATCTCTTATCTCTTATTTTCTTAACTGCATTGTTGGTTAAGGGCTTGTAAGTAAGCATTTCACTGTAAGGTCTACACCTGTTGTACTCGGCGCATGTGACGTGCAATTTGATTTGATTTGACAATGTCATTATAGCTGCATTTTCAGAAATTACTAAATACACTTGTTTTGCTTTCAGACCACATTCACAGGGGTTCGGACTAGATAAGTTGGACATCCAATTTCTTTTGCAGTCTACAAATATATAAAACAGTTCCACATTGTATATAAACAATATGACTACTGGGGGCGTGGCTTTCAGATAGTTATGTTTGGCTGCCCGTGAGAGTAAATGTCATTCCTATTCATCATGTTAAGTTTGTACACTGGAAATGTCTATTTTCCTTCAATATTTTTTGCACATTACAAATATTTATATACATTTTATAACATTATTATTTAAATATTATAAAGCAAAGTGGTAACTATCCCAACAGTGGGATATGTATAGGCACTTGAGGAACTCATACTTTTGTGTAAGCCTCATAAAAGCTACAAAAAAAATGTCCGTGCTCAACCTTAACACGTGATGACAATACAGCAGAACAGATGAACCAAAATGACATTTACTCTCACGTGTGGTGAAACAGACATCAGAATTCATCTGATTAGTCAAGTCATTCACTGTATCTGTATGGGCAGGTGAGATTGATTCAATGTGATCTTTGAATGAAGACATGATTCAATCTGAATCAGCATAGTCAGCAATGAACTGACTAACATTATCAGTTCACAGTCTGTTTAGATTCAGCTCAATTAGTTCAGATTCAGTTCAGATTCAGTTCAGGACCAGTTCCGATTCAGCGCAATAAATTCAGATTCAGTTCAGAGACAGGTCCTATTCAGCTCTTCACAATCATAGACCTACAGCTCTGCCTAAATGTGACGGTTCAGTCATGCAGTCGTGCAAGCAGCCATGTCATCAGTCTGGGGCGGTCAGTCTGTGTCAGCTGCTGCTGCTGCAGAGGGAAAGGCCCCATGCCTTTCCTTCTCCTTCCACTCCTCTGCACTCGCACGTTAGTCAAATCAGCCCATTACATGCTCCGTTGGGCATGTTTAGCTTTTTATATCCATCCCGGGCATCAAGGAGTCAATGACTTTGGAAAAAAATAGGAGGGGAAGGGATGACACACAGACTCCGAGCAGAGGGGTCCTTATTCAAAGTAGATGGGAGTGCATCGGTGATTGTTTGTTTATTCATGTTTCCCGACATTAGTGTTGCGCCTAAGACAATTAGCGCTGTTACTGTCATTACCCAGTTCACTGTAAAAGCTGTCACAAGACATTGAGAAAGTAAACGTGTAAACTAGAATAAGGCTAACGCTAATCCGCATGCAAATCTCATAAAAATGGTTAGCATAATGATTTGGGCGTGAATCAGAATCACGTTTATTGTCCTACAAGAGGAAAATATTGGCAAGCACATTGTATGTACTGTACAACATGTTCTCTTAGAACTTTTTTATTATTAGCTAAAACATTATAGCCTGTCTGGGTGCGATTTTATGTATTTAGGATTTGTGTTCACATTATGGGGACATCCTGCATTACAGGGATTTACAGATGTAGGATCTTAATTTGATCACCCTGTTGCACGAGAACTTTCCTGCAATGCAGGAAGTGTAAAACTTGTAGTGTATTTGAGGTGTAAAAAAGCTTCTGAAGTTTGTCATTTCCAAATTTCACACTTGATTTTCCTTTCAACCCCTACAAAAATGTCCATGAATTATAATCCACATAACAATGATAATTTCCTGTTGCTGCAGGATTATTTTCCTAATGTAGCAAACTGTTTTAAATTAAGATCTTACATCTATAGGTAAGCTTTCATACAGCGGCATTACAGCGACATACAAATAACGTTCCAAATGGCACCCTATTCCCTGGCCCTGGTCAAAAGTAGTGGACTATATAAGGGTATATGGTGCCATTCGGGACACAACCTGAGTTGAGGAAGCAGGGCATGGCTGGTTGATTCAGATACAACACACACAGTCATGGATGGCCTGGCTAAGTGGTGCTACTGTGGAGCTGAAGGCTGGATCGCCATAGCCATTGCCAGCAGGTTGTGAGGGGAGTGAGTGGTTGAACACTGTAATCAGTGTGAGGCACTCACAGAGAGACGCAGTGAGACACACAGGGAGCCATATAACCAGACACATAGCGAGTCATAGTGAGACACAGTGAGTTAGTCCCAAATGGCACCCTATTCCCTATATGGTACACTACTTTTTACCAGGGCCTGTAGGGCTTATAGACCCAAAGTAGTGCACTATATAGGGAATAGGCCACCATTTGCAACACAGCCACAGAGACATGAGGCGCCAAGATGCACATTAAAGCCAATGACCAGGCAGACCGGCCACAGGGACAGACAAAGAGAGTGTCACTCCTGGATTGGAGCACTAAAATGAGAGGCGGATCTGACAAATGACTATGTGACAATACTGTAGATGTGTGCCTGTGTAAGGCTGGGAGCAAGAGATGGAGAGTTTTTAGACGTGTTTGTATGTGTTGCAATTATGTAGGCTCTTGCGCCTTAGCTGTAGCATAACCCCAGAGCATTTCACATCCTGTCAATCACTCAGACTGGCGCAGAGAGAGAGAGAGCGCGAGAGAGAGAGAGAGAGAGAGAGGCTGCTCCCTTGAGTCTGTGGGCAGGGCAGCCCCTCGGGCACAGTTGGCATGCAGCTGGGCACCCTCACTCACTCTCCAGGGCACCCTGTGTGCCAACGCTCTGCCATGCCTCAGAGAGAGGAGAGGTCGACTGGAGAAGGAGAAGTGTGTGCGTGTGTGTGTTTGCGTTGGTTTATTTTGGTTTATTTGGTTTTTTCGGATCCCCATTAGCTTTTGCCGAAGCAGCAGCTATTCTTCCTGGGGCTCACACAAAAACATAAAACATCACAAGTAACAGAACATTGATACACTGATAGACAAGAACAGTTACACAAATTTAAACTACAACGATATACAAACAATTCAACAAAATAATAATGTGTGTGTAGATTGTGTTTTAGAGTGTGTTTGTGTCATTTCACAGTCCCTTTTGTGCAATGAGATGTTCTTTTAGAGGTCATTTTTCTGTTTTCTTGAGTAATTGGAGTTGTAAGACAGTTCCATGCGATCATGGTTCTGTATAATACTATGCGTTGATATGAATTTATATTGGACTTGGGGACTGTGAAAAGACCTGGGTTATTAAGGCACCTGAATGTATGGGTGTCTGAGCTGTATGTTATTTGATTATGCAGACAGTCTGGAATTGTCATCACAGAAGCAGTTAATCTCTCGTCAACCCTCAACCAGGAAAGACTGGTGTGCTGCTTTGTTTTGGGCCAGCTACAGCTTAGCTAAGTCTTTCTTTGCTGCACTTGAACATATTACCGGACAGTAATCAAGATGTTACAAGACCAGAGCCTGAACAGCTAGTACAGTTGATTTTTGTGTAAAAAACGCAGAACATATTTTTATAACAGACATACACCTCCCCATATTCACAACAACGGTTTGACTCGTTTCAGGAAACTAGGTGTATGTCACAAGTTAGTACTTCACAGGAGAGCCATTTGAACATGCATTTTTTGGCAGAAATGTCTTCTGGAACATGTGAACTTTCAGGTGCCTTAATAACCAACTTGAATGCCATCTGGAAATACGAATAACATTTTAAAATGATGAGCCTAGTTGGTTTAGACACAGAAAAAGTCAGCAATCTTCTCGCTAGCCATGATTGGCTGAGATAATGAGTGGGCTGGACATGCCGAGAGATGACTTTGGATTGGTCTGCCATATACTACGCTTCTGTCTATTTAAACTGGTCAGTATGTGTAGGTAATCCTGTCTAATGTGGCTTTAAAAATATATATATATAGCGTAGTAGAACTGCATAAGTGTTGCTCTCCACTTTCTGGAGGACCGATTTTTGAAATCAGTGGAATTAGAGTATGATAGCTAAGGAGATGGAGAAAACACCTGTTTCCAGATTACATCTTCAAACTAAGGGCAGCCATGGCATCCGTGACAGGGAGAAGCATCCATCCATGATGTATAAGGGTAAGATAGTTTAGCTAGCTACATTTTCAGATATTACTCGTTTCTAATTTTGACAGAAAGTCATTTTTATTTCAAGTTAAAGTGTACTGTTAGCTGGCTGGCTAGCTAGCTAATGTTACGTGTATGATCTTATTATTCGTATCTCAGTGTAACGGCTGTCGTAGTCGTTCTCCTCCTCAGACGAGGAGGAGCATGGATCGGACCAAGATGTGGATTGGTAAGTATTCATTATTTAATGAAAAAACAACAAACACTACAAAAATACAAAAAACCAACAAACGTGACTAACCCGAAACAGTCCTGTGTGGCCCAAACGCTGACACAGGAACAAACACCCACAAAACACAAGTGAACCCAGGCTGCCTTAGTATGATTCTCAATCAGGGACAACGATTGACAGCTGTCTCTGATTGAGAATCATACCAGGCCGAACACA
>NC_036845.1:16738620-16750746 GCF_002910315.2 Salvelinus sp. IW2-2015
GTTTATACGGATCCCCATTAGCTTTTGCCGAAGCAGCAGCTATTCTTCCTGGGGCTCACACAAAAACATAAAACATCACAGGTAACAACACATTGATACTCTAATAAAGAACAGTCACACAAATTTAAACTACAACGATATACAAACAATACAACTAAAGAATAATGTGTGTGTAGATTGTGTTTTCTAGAGTGTGTGCGTGTGTTTGTGTCATTTCACAGTCCCTATTGTGCCATGAGATGTTGTTTTAAACATTTTTTAAAGGTAATTTTGCTGTTTGCTTGAGTAATTGGAGATGTAAGAGAGTTCCATGCGATCATGGCTCTGTATAATACTGCGTTGCCGTCAACTTATTTTGGACTTGGGGACTGTGAAAAGACCCCAGGTGGCATATCTTGTGGGGTATGTCTGAGCTGTATGTTATTTGATTATGCAGACAATCTGGAATTTTCATCACAGAAGCAGTTAATCTCTCGTCAACCCTCAAACAGGAAAGACTGGTATGCTGCTCTGTTTTGAGCCAGCTACAGTTTGGCTAGGTCTTTCTCTGCTGCACTTGAACATATTACCGGACAATCATCAAGATGTTACAAGACCAGAGCCTGAACAACTAGTTCAGTTGATTTTTGTGTAAAAAACGCAGAACATATTTTTATAACAGACATACACCTCCCCATATTCACAACAACGTTGTGACTCGTTTCAGGAAACTAGGCGTATGTCGCAAGTCACTACTTCACAGGAGAACCATTTGAACATGTTTTTTTGGGCAGAAATGTCTTCTGGAACATGTGAACTTTCAGATGCCTTAATAACCAACTTGTACGCCATCTGGAAATACAATTTATTTTTATTTTTATTACGAGCCTAGATGGTTTAGCCACAGAAAAAGTCAGCAACCTTCTCGCTAGCCATAATTGGCTGAGTTAACGAGTGGGCTGGACATGCCGAGAGATGAGTTCAGATTGGTCTGCCATATAGCCCGCTTCTGTCTATTTAAACTGGTCAGTATGTGTATGTAATGTCTAACGCAGCTTTAAAAATATATATATATAGCGTAGTAGAACTGCATAAGTGTTGCTCTCCACTTTCTGGAGGACAGTGGAATTTGAAATCAGTGGAATTAGACTATGATAGCTAAGGATATGGTGAAAACACCTGTCTCCGGATTACATCTTCAAACTAAGGGCAACCATGGCATCTGTGACAGGGAAAAGCGTCCATCCATTATGTATAAGGTACATTTTCAGATATTACACGTTTCTAATTTTGACAAAGTAGTTTTAATTTCAAGTTAAAATGTACTGTTAGCTGGCTGGCTCGCTAGCTAACGTTACGTCTATGATCTTATTATTGGTATCTCAGAACCATTTGCTTTGCTAGTTATAGCCTAATGTTAGTCGGCTAACATTGAACCTGGTTGGTTAGCTACCTGCATATTCATGCAGGGTAGTACCGTCATGAGTTGGAAGTTATGGTTCATTGTTTACCTAGCTAGCTAGCTACATGTCTTAACAAAAGACTCCACTATGCAAGAAACCATTTCAATAGAATGTCACTGTGACAACTGTTGATAGACATAGCAGGTAAATTCACTTTGGCTATCTACTCTGATTTCAGAGCACTCTCGTCTGAGTGTGCCAGAGCGCAGAATAATTGACAAATTTACAAACACTCAACACCCGTTGAATATGGCCAGTGCCAGTAAACGTTGGCAAAAAAGCGCAAATTGTTGCAAGCAGCACAGTTGCAGTCAGAGCAACCCTTAAATAGATGGTTGGGGTTAAAGCTTAAGAGGATGTGAATGATCCTGAATGGGTGTAGACAAAGAAGAGCTTTCCATTGTTCCTCAAATGCAGTGTATGTTATACAATTTAGTAACTCTGTGTCTCTGCTTTTATCCAATGTAAAAAACACAATTTCAAATGTTTCTACATAAGACCGAATCAAGGTGGTTGGTCACCTTCGTCAATAGGACTTGACCATGATAATTGACCATCCAATGTTTTACCTAGGAGTTTAGCTTCCTCAACTTGCTCAATGGTCACACCCTGTATGCACAATTCCAGTTGAGGTTTAGGTCTTAGAGAATGTTTTGAAAGACATACAATGCTTTTAGTTTTAGATGTATTTAAGACCAATTTATTATTAATCCCCCATTCTGATACGGACTGTAACTCCATATTTAGAATTTCAGTGAGCTCACTGGCTTTAGGTGCTGACATGTAGAGTGTGGAATCATCTGTATACATAGTCATTCTAGCTTCATGTAAGACCAGTGGCAAATCATTTGTAAAAATAGAGAAGAGTAACGACCCAAGGACACTGCCCTGAGGGACACCGCACTGTACATATCTGATGTTAGAGAAGCTTCCATTGAAGAACAATCTATGGGTTCTATTGGATAAATAACTCCCCAATCATGTGATGGCAGGTTGTGTGAAGCCATAGCAAGCGATTTTTTTTAAATAACAACTTATGATAACATCAAAGGCTGCACTGAAATCTAACAATACAGCTCCAACTCATTTTATTATAAAAAATGTTTTTACCAATCAGTCATCTGAGTCGGTATAGAACACATTGGGTGCCCTTCTCTATGCATGCTGAAAGTCAGTAGTTAACTCTGAAAAATAGCATTGTATTTGGTGAAATACAATTCTCTCCATTAGTTTACTAAGAACAGACAGCAAACTGATTGGGCAGCTGTTAGAGCACGTAAAGGGTGCTTTACTATTTTTAGGCAGTGGACTTACTTTAGCTTCCTTCCACGCCTGTAGACACACACACTCCTTTAGTCTTTAAAGATATAGCAAATAGGGGAGGTAATACAGTCTGCCACCATTCTCAAAAGTTTCACATCAAGGTTGTTTGTACCTGGTGGCAGACCACACTAACTTGACGAAATTCAAATCAGCAATCCGTCTCTTCCATTATTCTATTTTTTTTATACAAAAATAGTGGTTCGCTGTTCAATGTTCATTTAATTTCACTTCTGAGTTTTTCCACTTTACTAGTGGAATAGTCATTGAAATGATTGGCAAATATCGAAAGGTTTTGTTATAAATGACCCATCAACTGCAATGAACAATGAAGATGAATTGGGTTTTCTGCCCATGATATCATTTTAGGTACTCCGGCGTCTTTTTCCATTGTGTTTTATGTCATTTATCTTGGTTTGGTAATATATTTTCTTCTTCTTTTTGTTAAAGTCCAGGTAGCATATAATTGACCCTAACATATATTGCTGTAGTTGGTGCTGTATATTAACTAATATACATGGGTTTATGCTCCCCGCAAATAAAAACCACAAAGACTGCGGACAAGCCCCGTACGCAATATCGTAGTTTCTGTGACTCACACGGTGGAGGAACATGTTGCCCGTAGCTTACTGTACATGTTGGGGGAACATATTGACTGTAGCTTACTGTCATGTTGGGGGAACATATTGACTGTAGCTTACTGTACATGTTGGAGGAACATATTGACTGTAGCTTACTGTACATGTTGGGGGAACATGTTGCCCGTAGCTTACTGTACATGTTGGAGGAACATGTTGCCCGTAGCTTACGTGTCCATGTTGGAGGAACATGTTGCCTGTAGCTTACTGTACATGTTGGGGAACATATTGACTGTAGCTTACTGTACATGTTGGGGGAACATGTTGCCCGTAGCTTACTGTACATGTTGGGGGAACATATTGACTGTAGCTTACTGTACATGTTGGGGGAACATGTTGCCGTAGCTTACTGTACATGTTGGGGGAACATATTGACTGTAGCTTACTGTACATGTTGGGGGAACATGTTGCCCGTAGCTTACTGTACATGTTGGAGGAACATGTTGCCGTAGCTTATGTACATGTTGGAGGAACATGTTGCCTGTAGCTTACTGTACATGTTGGAGAAACATATTGACTGTAATTTACTGTACATGTTGGGGGAACATATTGACTGTAGCTTACTGTAATGTTGGGCAATATTGACTGTAGCTTACTGTACATGTTGGGGAACATATTGACTGTAGCTTACTGTACATGTTGGAGGAACATATTGACTGTAACTTACTGTACATGTTGGAGGAACATATTGACTGTAGCTTACTGTACATGTTGGGGAACATATTGACTGTAACTTACTGTACATGTTGGAGGAACATATTGACTGTAATTACTGTACATGTTGGGGGAACATATTGACTGTAACTTACTGTACATGTTGGGGGAACATATTGACTGTAGCTTACTGTACATGGTGGAGAAACATATTGACTGTAGCTTACTGTATATGTTGGAGGAACATATTGACTGTAGCTTACTGTACATGTTGGAGAAACATATTGACTGTAGCTTACTGTACATGTTGGAGGAACATATTGACTGTAGCTTACTGTACATGTTGGAGGAACATATTGACTGTAGCTTACTGTACATGGTGAGAAACATATTGACTGTAGCTTACTGTACATGTTGGGGAACATATTGACTGTAACTTACTGTACATGTTGGAGAAACATATTGACTGTAGCTTACTGTACATGTTGGGGGAACTATTGACTGTAACTTACTGTACTGTTGGAGAAACATATTGACTGTAGCTTACTGTACATGTTGGAGAAACATATTGACTGTAGCTTACTGTACATGTTGGAGAAACATTTGACTGTAACTTACTGTACATGTTGGAGAACATATTGACTGTAGCTTACTGTACATGTTGGGGGAACATATTGACTGTAATTACTGTACATGTTGGAGAAACATATTGACTGTAGCTTACTGTACATGTTGGAGAAACATATTGACTGTAGCTTACTGTACATGTTGGAGGAACATATTGACTGTAACTTACTGTACATGTTGGAGGAACATATTGACTGTAGCTTACTGTACATGTTGGAGAAACATATTGACTGTAGCTTACTGTACATGTTGGGGGACATATTGACTGTAACTTACTGTACATGTTGGAGAAACATATTGACTGTAGCTTACTGTACATGGTGGAGGAACATATTGACTGTAGCCTATTCATAGTAAGCTGTAAGTAGCACTTCACTTTTTAATATGGAAAACGTCTGTGAGGATTTTTCTACAATATTCGAACATATTGACACAATTACAATCTTTATAGAATAAAAATCTAATTTCATCAATTACATGTGGAAATATGTATTTGAGTGAATATTAGCAAACCAGCAGATGAAACGGAAAGTTATGATCTCCTCCCTCTATCCCGCGGTTTTAGCTTGCCATCTAGTTGGCTAGGTTTAGGATATTTTCTACCCACACCAACGACAAACTTAACTATGTTATCAACATATGGCAGTACACAACAAAATCGAGCTCACTGATTTTGCTACCAAATTCATTCAGAAAAAGAGTAGAGGATAGCTAGCTATGGCAAGCTAAGTTGGCAGCTGCCTCTTCAACAAGAAGCAACTGTAATAAGATTGATCCTAATATATATTTTTTAATACTTTCCCATTGAGCTACAGTAAATCTAAATCCATCCCTCATAGAAAGCATGGCTCTGGGCTTTTCGAATTGCCCCCAGATCCAGGATCGATCCATGGGCGAAACAAGGTTTAGCCCGCACTCTGCAGGCTGTATAGAAAACTCCCCGGAGCATGTTTTATTGGGGTGCTCTAAGTTGCTATTATATGCGTTTCTGGCATTGAGAAATAAGTGGAACACTCCCTTTTAAGTGTGTGTGTGTGTGTTGTGTGGTGTGTGTGTGTGTGTGTGTGTGTGTGTGGTGTGTGGTGGTGTGTGTGTTGTGTGTGTGTGTGTGGTGTGTGTGTGTGTGTGTGTGTGTGTGTGTGTGTGTGCTGTGTGTGTGTGTGTGTGTGTGTGTGTGTGTGTGTGCGTGTGCCATCATGCTTGTGTACGTGTGGTGTATGCTTGCTTATGTACATCTTTGTGGATGCTTGTGTACGTGTGTGTGTGTGTGTGTGTAGTGCCGCTTCATCAAAAACAACAACTTGCTCTACATACAGTTGAAGTAAGAAGTTACATACACCTTAGCAAAATACATTTAAACTCAATTTTTCACAGTTCCTGACATTTAATCCTAGTAAAAAATTCCCCGTCTAGGTCAGTTAGGATCACCACTTTATTTTAAGAATGTGAAATGTCAGAATAATAGTAGAGAGAATGATTTTTCAGCTTTATTTTATTTCATCACATTCCCAGTGGGTCAGAAGTTTACATACACTCATTAGTATTTTGGTCAGCACTGCCTTTAAATTGTTTAACTTGGGTCAAACTTGTGTACCGGCTCCTTTCTTCCCTTCACCCGTCTCTTCCTTCTTTCGGCATGCTCACCTTCTCTCTCAGTCCCACCCACACTCACGCTCTTAACCCACAATCGCCACCCTTACACCCCTCCATCCCTTCCTGTGCCCCTCATGCCAGGCACAACCCACATTTGCCCTGGCATGACTCTGCGGGCACACTGCAGAACCTGGGCATCGCCCCGAGAGGAGCCCCCCGCTCCCTCCACGGCTGAGTTGTACTGATTACACCCCTACCTCCACCCTTACCCCTTACCCCATCCTCCCCCCAACCCCTCATTAGTTCAGCTCAACACATGGCACACACACACCCATGCATGGCGCAGGCCAGGCAGCAGTGGGCGCGCTCCTTTCTCCTTTTTACAGGCCTGGGTTAGTTTTACGCCTGGGCTTTTTTATTCAACCACAGGGTCATTTGTGTCTGCCATGCTGGCTTTTACAGGGGAGAGAGACACCCTGGTCCTAGCGGAGGACACTTGGACACTTGCCATACCCATAATGTGCATCCTAAATGACACCCTATTCCATATTTACAGTAGTACACTACTTTTGACCAGGACAGATAGGGCTTTGGTGAAAAGTAGTGCACTACATAATAGAAATAGGGTGCTATTTGGGATGCTACCATACACACACATTGGTGGAGGACTGGCTAGCTAGTGAATAGGGAGGGTAATATTTGGGTACGGCATGCACGCGATGCCTTCATTCAGTACATAGACACAGTACTAGACCTGGGTTCAAATACTATTTGAAATCTTTCTAATACTTTTAGAGACGGTTTCCCGGACACAGATTAGGCCTAGTCCAGGCCTAACCTGAGATTCTCCATTGAGCATGCTTTTTAGTCAAACACTACATGTTTGTGTAAGTTGTGTGTTTGAAGCAGAGTGTGTGAGAATCCATGCTATGCAACATACTCACGAAATACATTCTTGCCATACCCAGGTAATAAAAAACCCTTACCTCCAAATCCCCTTGGCAGAGAACAGAGCAACAACAAACTAAGAGTAAAGCAACACTATTAAAGGGGCAATTTGTGATTGGTACATCCATTTTTTTATTAATGATATATATCCATTGATTCTTGAAGAATATCATTTATAAATGCCTCATGAGCTTACCCCATCAGAATGCAAAATATACGCTTGTTTTACTCCGTTGTTTGTAAAAATAAAAAAAATGCATGGTCTGTCTATGAATATGAGTGGTTACATTTCTTCAGCCCTATCTCTTAGCTGTTCAATCCCAGATTGCCCCATTAAAGACAATTGAACTGTGTTACTCAATCACAACCCAACATATAAGAACGTTTTACTCCATCGTTTGTGAACAATGTAATTGTAAACAAACTTCATAGCTTTAAAACATTGTTAAAGCTATCATACTGGCCAGTCCTTGCAATCATTCCACCGTCTATAAATTTGAGAAGAATTCCATTTCTCCAGCCCCATTGCTCAGTTGTTTACAACAAAAAAAGTGGTGGGGTGTTTTCTTCGTTTTTGTTTGAATCCTAGATTGCCCCTTTAAAGGGGCTTGCTCGTGTGCCAGATTCTTAATCGGTACAACATGTAAGCCATTAAAACAACACTTTCAATTCTGCTGGATAAACTGGAGACAGAGGGGGATAGGCAGCGAGACAGAGAAATACAGAGAGACAGACAGGAATTGAATTGAGAGAGAGAGACCGAGACAGAGAGAGGCAGACCAAGTGTTTCTCTTCTGTGAGTCTATATAAACCTCAAAGTGTCATCAGACAGCCTGGGGTGTTGTCTGGGAAGATCAGCACTCTCACACAGTATTTGAAAGCATGCGTGCGTGCGTGCGTGTGTGCATGTGTTTGTGTGCACAGAGCCCTGTCCCAACAGTGACAGCCCCGCACCATTGGCACTGCACTCATCTACTTCCTCATGCTGTTTTTACATGGCTAGAAGTGCCGACTGGGTACAACTCGCAAAAGTCCTGTATGAGCTTCTGTCTTCCTCCGCCTCTATATCAATGCTTCTCTATCTGTGTTCCTCTCTCACTCCCCCTATCTTTCTCTTTCTATCTCTCTCTATCTGCATCTCTGGGCCTCTAATTGATACAGTTCTGTTCTGGAGCTGTTCTTGTCTATTAATGTTCTGTATTATGTCATGTTCCATGTTTTGTGTGGACCCCAGGAAGAGTAGCTGCTGCTTTAGCTAATGGGGATCCTAATAAAATACTAGAAATACTCTCTCCCTTCATCTCTTTTCTTTCCCTCTGTGTCTCTCATTCTATCGCTCTTTTCATCTCATCTGTCTCTCTCTGCCCTTCTCTCTCTCCCTCTCTCTTTAGCTCTGTCCTCTTGAAGGGCCTGTGAACTTCTTACAGGCCTCATATCAGTGGGACGGGGGATTTGAAGTGGCAGCTTGAAGGGGCCCGACAGTGCTCAGGGGGGGAAGTGGAAAGTCAGTCAGGCCCTCTCTGGACGCGCACCAAAATATTCACCCTCTCCTCTTCCTCTCTGCTGCTCCTCTGTTTGATGCTACTGGTGATGGTTAAGATGTTGTATGCTTGTGTTTATTTCTCCCTCCGTCAATCACTTTATGGCGTGCACACACACACACGCATGCACACACACACACATACGCACACAAACAGTAAATCATTTGAAAACCGTGTATTTTCTCTCTTTATATATTGTCTCTGTGTGTTTTTGTGTCTTCTGTCTGTCCATCTCTCCTGCTCTCTCTCACCCCTTCCTTCCCTTCTCTCTGTCCAGTGTTGGTCAGCGTCTCCCACCCTCCCACTGTGCTAGTCAGTGTGGACCAGGCCAGTGTGCTGTGTGTGGTGCTGGGGGGTAATAGAGCAGGGTCAACGGAGAGGCAGCAGGGTCCACTGAATAATACATGGACATGACTCACAGATGTCCTTATTCACACGGACCTAAAAGGGCTGACACTCTCTCCCCAGCCACACTTTGTGACCCTCTACAGCACAAAACCAAAGGGCCAGAGACGCTGAGGGCTGATCGCGGTACTGCAGGCATTGTTAGCAGAAAACAGGATCCCCCATTATAGTGAATGGAAAAAAAGACGATCTTCATGGTCAATCTTATGTGTAAATTCATATATATATATTTTAAGACAATCATGGTGCCAGAAATTGCTTCTATTACACCAGATGTATGTCCTTGAATCTATTTTTTTTTTTTTATCGCGCACAGAAGTTGTAAGGATAATTTAGTTGCTGACAGAAGCCTGCAGTACCGCGGTGGGCCTTCAACTTGAGCTACTCAATGAGAGAGGGCAGCACTGAGCTAGTCTGCAACGTCACTTCCTGGAGTAGCTCAAACTGCGCAGGTTACGTCGCCATGCGACGCCATCTTAACCAATTTAATTTGGCTTCAATGCGCTATTGCGTCTTCACATTGTAATGAATGGTGTCATGTGATCAATGGCTTTGTCCTTCCATATATACAGTCATGGGCGTGCATGTTCATGCCTGCAAAAGCGTGCATGTGTATGCGAATATGTGTGTGTGTCAAAATCAGACAGCACCCACACACACACACATGTCCATATAACAGAAGAGACACTGCCTACGGTCTCCTATCACACACACTGACAGTCTGGCAGAGAGTGACAGACAGACAGGCAGACAGATAGACATGCAGACAGATGGACAGACAGACGAACAGACAGACAGTAAGCTAAGCGGGAAACCGGGGCCTGTTTTCCAATGCCATGGCAGTGAGTGATGTAATTGCACAGCGGCGGCCCGGATTCCTGAGGATGGGGCGAGAGGAGGGACAGAGACTGGCCCCCAGGCAGACACATCGGAGCCTGACAAACAGCGTCGATTATAGAGGTGTGGACCACAGCGAGACCATAGTGAGCAACCCAGCAGCCCCACTCATAAATTCTGTCACTGCCTCCTCGCGACCCGCCATTCATCCCCTCCATTCTCTCTCTCTCTCTCCCTCTCTTTCTCTTAAACAAGGTCACAAGAGACTGAAGGTCAACACTGAGACATACAGAGAGAGAGAGGGAGAGATACAGATGGAGAGAGAGGAAGAGGAAGTGAGAGAGGGATAGGGAGGACAGAGATGAGGGGGTAGAGAGAGAGGTATAGGGAGGAGGAAGAGAGAGGGAGATAAGGGTGTAGAAACAGAAGACAGACAGAAATGTGAAGGGGAGAAAGAGAGCGAGGGAGAGGAGCAGGGTTGGGGAGTAAGGGATTACATGTAATCTGTTACAGTACATGTAAGGGATTACAAAAAAAATCTAATTTATTCCATTACGTTACACCAAAAATATTGAGATCAGATTACACAGACCATTGAAAAACTAGATTACTTCGAGGATTACTTTCAAATTCAGAAAGGATGTCTGCAGAAAAAAATCTTTGACACTTCTCTGTTTTCTCAATGACATTCAAATCAGCATTGAAAAAAGGTGCAAGTTTAAGTTTGTTCCATCTGAGTCAGAGACCACTATGATGACACACCAAATGTGTTTGATGAATCACGGGAAAAGAGCAGGAATAGGCTTTTGTAGGCTACAGTCCAAGCTATGTCTTCCAATGGTACGACAGCTGTCGGCATCCAAAGATGATCCAACTTGAATAAACGCTTGGAGGTAAGGATGACAGCAGTGGTGTAGTCTACGGCGATATGGATATCACTTATTAATGATATCTACATAGCGCATTGATGTGAATCACACTGCTGCTCTCTCATTTAGCTATTTGCGCCTTACGGATTGCGGTTGTCGTGGATGGCTGTTCACAAATCTACATGTGTATTTGAACTAAATAAGGGTTGAATTCAAGACGTTTAAACTGCCTATCAATCGTTGTTTTTGAAACCACTGGACAGCCAGTAAGAGAGAACTAACCCATATTCTTTATTAGGCCAAGAATCCAACCCAACCCCATCATAGACAAAACAACCCCGACCACCACAAAACATCTTCTTAGTAGATCTTATTTTCGCTAGCCCCACCCCTATTACCCATGTCTGGTTCTTCCTCTACCACTCTCACTCTTCCGGTGGCCCCAGTCCGGTGCATGGAGCGAGGCCGGTGAGCAGGACGTATTTCCCGCCGCCCCCTTTTCCCTCCCACCGAACTTTCTATCTTGACGCTCTGACCAACCTCCCCGTTCCTCGGGTTTTTTTTTTATTCTTTTTCGTATCTCCCCTCTCCGTTCGTTATTTTCTATCTCTCCTCACCCTCTCCTCTCCTGGCTACTCACCCCCTGTTCTTTTTCTCCTTTCCTCTCTCTCCTTCCTCCCATTCCTCCTTCTCACCCTCCTATTACTCCTCCTAACCATCCACGCCCCCCCTCTCCTCTGTCTCCCCCGCTTACTCCGTCTCTCCTTATGTTTTTATGAATGTGTGTCCCTCACTTCTTCTCTCTCCTCTCCTCCTTCTCCTCTCTCTCCCCTCTCGTCCCTCTCTTTCTCTCCCTCTCCCCCTCTCCCTCTCCTCTCCTCCCTCTCCTCTCCTCCCTCCCTTATCTCCTCTCCTTCTCCTCTTCTCCCCCCTTCTTCCTCTCCTCTACCCTCTTCTCCTCTCCTCCCTTCTACCCTTTCCTCTACCTCCTCTCCTCTCCCCTCTTATCTCCATCTCTCTCTCTCTTACCCCCTCTCCTCTCCCCCCTCTCCTCTCTCCTTCTACCCCCCTCTTCCTCTCCCCTCTTCTCCTCTCCTCTACCCCCTCTCCTCTCTCCCCCCTCTCCTCTCCTCTACCTCCTTCTCTACCCCCTCTCCTCTCCCCCCTCTCTCCATTCTACCTTCCTCTCCCTCCTTCTCCAGGGTAGGTTACTTTCTAAATGTATGCCAGCTGTGTTGAAAAGGACATTTTG